>NC_091587.1:21190493-21197993 GCF_042767895.1 Penaeus vannamei | reverse complement strand
CCCTCACTTCCCCCTTACATTTCCTTCCCTTCACCCGTCCTCTTCCTCCCCTTTCCGTCTCCTCTCCTCACCTTACATTTCCTTCCCTTCCCCTCTCCTCCCCTTCACCCGTCCTCTCCCTCCCTTCTCTTCCCCCTTACATTTCCTTCCCCTTCACCCGTCCTCTTTCCTTCCTCTTTCCCCTTCCTTCCCGCTCTTCCTCCCTCTCCTCCCCTTACATTTCCTTCCCCTTCACCCGTCCTCTTCCTCCCCCTTTTCCGTCTCCTCTCCTCACCCTTACATTTCCTTCCCTTCCCCTCTCCTCCCTTTGACCCGTCCTCTCCCTCCCCTCTCCTCCCCTTACATTTCCCTTCCTTCACCCGTCATCTTCCTCTTTCCCCTTCCTTCCCCGCTCTCCCTCCCCTCTCCTCCCCTTACATTTCCTTCCCCTTCTCCCGTCATCTTCCTCTTTCCTCCCCTCATCCCCCTTACATTTCCTTCCCTTCCCCTCTCCTCCCCTTCACCCGTCCTCTCCTCCCCCTCTCTTCCCTCTTACATTTCCTTCCCCTTCACCCGTCATCTTCCTCTTTCCCCTTCCTTCCCCGCTCTCCCTCCCCTCTCCTCCCCTTACATTTCCTTCCCCTTCACCCGTCCTCTTCCTCTTTCCCCCTTCCTTCCCGCTCTCCTCCCCTCTCCTTCCCCTTTACATTCCTTCCCCTTCACCCGTCGTCTTCCTCTTTCTCCTTCCTTCCCCGCTCTCCCTCCCCTCTCCTCCCCTTTACATTTCCTTCCCCTTCACCCGTCGTCTTCCTCTTTCCCCTTCCTTCCCCGCTCTCCCTCCCCTCTCCTCCCTTACATTTCCTTCCCCTTCACCCGTCCTCTTCCTCTTTCCCCCTTCCTTCCCCGCTCTCCTCCCCCTCTCCTCCCCCTTACATTTCCTTCCCCTTCCCCTCCCCTCTTCTCCCCCTTACATTTCCTTCCCCTTCCCCTCTCCTCCCCTTCACCCGTCCTCTTCCTCTTTCCCTTTCCCTTCCCCTCCCCTCTCTTCCCCTCCCCTCCCCTCCCCTCTTCTTCCCCTTATATATTCTTCCCCTTTCCCTCTCCTCCCCTTTCCCCTACCTCCTCCTCCCCTCCCCCCCCCTTTTCCCGGCGAAGATTTTTAATTTTTATTTTTCATTATTATTATTTTTATTTTTATAATTTGCGAGATTGTTTTACATTTATGCTCCCAAAGAAACGGGCTATTTATGCGTGGGTTTTAATCTTAAATTAGGTAGATAGAACTGACGTTTGGTGGTCGGAAGAGAGAGCAAAGGTAAGCGTTAACTGACCTCGGATCGGAGTGGGTATGTGAGGTTACGCTTTGCCCTGGAATGAGGTTGTTAGATTGTGCGAGATTGTGCTGTATTTCCTTTTTTATTTGATTTGGGAAGTTATTGTTATTATCATCATTATTATCATTTATTTAGATTATTACTTTATGATTATTGTTATTATTGTTGTTATAATGATCATTGTTATCGTTATTGTTATTATTATTGTTATTTTTATTATTGTTGTTATTTTGTCTTTTATTATGATTATTTGTCTCTAATTCTGTTTAGATTTGGACTTGGGCATTTACTCCTTCGTGCCTATACCAGCGTCTGCATTCGAGGGAGTGCGAATGTGAACACGTTTTCCGAAAGAGAAACATTACTTGAATCGCCTGAACAAAAAGAATCCCGGGCACTTCCCTCCGCTATCTCGTCGCCGATATTATATACCCTGTTTAGACCCTCCGTCCGGTTTTATTTCCCAGCTGCGCTTATCTTATCGACATTGTCTATCAGCGAAAACGAGGTCTTCAAGACTCCTTCGCGAGAGAGACAGAGCACGTACGCTCGCACACACGGACAGACGCGTACACGGAAACGCGCGCACACACATACACACGCTCCCAAGAAATGGTAACTTTCACCCTCATCCATAAAGAAATAAAAAGGTTTAGTCCCTTCGCCGACTTCCGGAAGCCCAGTGCACCCACAAGGCCGACGAAAGTGCATGAGGAACACCAGTAAACCCGGGAATTACAACGAAAACGAAGCGTACGACGAAACAGATGGTCGCAGCCAAACGACCATTCACTTCGGACCCAAGACTGAAAAAAAAGAGAGAGAGAGAGATAGAGAGAGAATGAAAAAAAAAAAAAAAATCGAGGTATGTAAACAATCCGTTAAACTCGGCAAAGGTTTCGTTTCTGAGGAGGACAACTTTTACTCCGGGAGAGACCCTGTTTACTCCTTGGTCGATGCTGGAGGATTTTAAAGGAGGTTTTGGGGAGGCAGAGGTGGAGGCAGAGGGTCGCTGAGGGGGTGAAGGGGTGTATGAGGGGCTCGAGGGAGTGGAGTCGGGTGGAGTGGGCATGTGGAGGAAGGTGGAATGCGAGAATTCTGTATTGAAGAAAGTGGTTAAAATTATTAATACCGACTGAATTACTCCACCAGCTTAACAACGTAACTATTTATACGAAAACATGATTAATAACTAATAACTCATAACTAAAAAAAATACAATTGAGTAACTTTCAAATATAGATATATAAGTAATATACAATCGTAACTACAGTACTATATATAAATCCAGTTACGTAGCTCTTAAGCATAGTAAAAATAACTTAAACGAGAGCTACATAGACGTAGATATGACCCTATAACCACAACAAAAAATCATAATAGACTTTACAACGTTCGTAAACCTACGATTATAACTAACACCTTGAGAGGAAATGGCCTGTAACTTTGCGAAAATTAAGTGGGATCAAGATAAAGACTTGGTAGAAAATGGCGAATTCCTTGAAGTGTTCTCCAGCTTTAGAATCTTGCTAACCCGTCCTTCTGGGTTGGAGGGAGGGAGGGGGGAGATAGGAAAAGGAAAATAGATAAAATAATAGAAGATAAGAGATGAGGAGAAGACGTAGGATGAATATAGAAAGAGGGGAATCAAGGATAGGAAAGGACGTGCGCGCATACGAGAGAGAGAGAAGGAGAAAGGAAAGGAGAGAGAGAGAAATAGAGACATAGACGGGACGAAAGAAATGATAAGAAGACAGTAGATACAAAAGGTCATTTCTATACTGAGAGAGAGAAAGAGAAAGAGCAAAAGAGAGAAAATAAGAGAAACATTTCCCAAACTCGCACACACAACCACAGCAGAGAGCCATAGTCCGGATAAAACAAACAGACAATCACAACAACAACAACAACAACCGAGGCAACAAGAGCGACGCAACGCCACGACGCAGATCCATCAGCCAACGCTCCGGGCTACGTCAGCGTCGCAGCGTCAACGTCGTTCATCACGATTGAACGCCGAGTGAAAGTATTCCCGCTCCCTTCTTGCCCGGAGCTGGGGCCGTTCTCTCTCTCTCTCTCGCTCTATCTATCTATCTATCTATCTATCTATCTATCTATCTATCTATCTATCTATCTATCTATCTATCTCTCTCTCTCTCTCTCTCTCTCTCTCTCTCTCTCTCTCTCTCTCTCTCTCTCTCTCTCTCTCTCTCTCTCTCTCCCTCTCCTCTTTCCCTCTCCCTCTCCCTCCCTCCCTCTCTCTCTCTCTTTCTCTCTTTCTCTCTCTCTCCCTCTCTCCCTCTCTCCCTCTCTCTCCCCCTCTCTCCCTCTCCCTCTCCCTCTCTCCCTCTCTCTGCCTGCCTGCCTGAGTGTGTAGGCACAAGCGTATATGTGTATACGTATAACCTACTGTATAAAGTGTGTTTATGTGTGTGTATGTGTTTCTCTCTTTCACTCCCAATTAAACCGGCTGATCCGTGGGTTAACAGCAGATGGCAGAGATTTCCGTTGTTTATTAGCTTACAAAACCAGATCGCCGTTTGCTCCTGTCGAATTTATTGTGCAGTTTGGGGAGCTGTCGTCTCTCTCTGGGGACGGGCGCGTCATATAAGGTTAGGTCGCGTGTGCGCAAGCCGACCGTCTTTTGTTTTGGGGGTTGGTTCTTTCGAATGTTTGTTTATTTTTGGTTATTTTGATGTATTTTTGGGTTGTATTGATGGTGTCCTTGGTGCTTTCGTGTATGTTTTGGATTTTAGTGTATTGTTTATTTTGCTGTTGTATTTTGGGCGATTTTGTTGGATGGTTTGTTAATTTTGTTGTGGTTATAGTTTTTCTTGTGATATGTCTATTTCATTATGTTTTTATATAATTTTGTTTTTCATGTTTGTGAGACCGTAGTTTTGTGTTGTGATTAAGGGTCTCTCTCTCTCTCTCTCTCTCTCTCTCTCTCTCTCTCTCTCTCTCTCTCTCTCTCTCTCTCTCTCTCTCTCTCTCTCTCTCTCTCTCTCTCTCTCTCAATCTCTCTCTCTTTACTTTTGGCCCTCTCTCTCTACTTTTATTACCTCTCTCATACCTCTGTCTATCTCTACACACACACACATATGTATGTTTCCATCTATTTTTCTCTCTCCCTCCTTCGTTCAGCTTACAGCTTCTTTAAGGTCATGCTCTGAGATCTTTTAACATGAGAATATGTTTACTTTGACGCCTTGTTAGCATAATTTAGCTCCTGTCTTACATGCATTAGGTCTAAATATTTTGTTACTTCAGCTTACTTGTTATTTTTTTATTTGTTGTGCTTTGTAATTCCATGTTTATTATTCCCTCTCTCTAAGTGGCCTTTTCTGTTTATGTTCCTTTTTGTATATTTTTATTATGATGTTTTTCTTTGTTGCGAACTGCAGATATATGTTTTGTTTTATTTATTTCATTCATTCATCTGTTCTCTTACTCATTCGTTAGTTCACTTACTCACTCAGTTACTATTTCATTCAGCTTACTCTGTCACTTTCACATACTGTCGTGCTTACTCAGGGACAAATAATACATGTACGCATTTTCCCCTCTCTCTTCTTCCTCTCTCGCTCTCTCTCTCTCTCTCTCTCTCTCTCTCTCTCTCTCTCTCTCTCTCTCTCTCTCTCTCTCTCTCTCTCTCTCTCTCTCTCTCTCTCTCTCTCTCTCTCTCTTTCGCTCTCTCTCTCTCTTCTCTCTCTCTCTCTCTCTCTCTCTCTCTCTCTCTCTCTTTCCTCTCTCTCTCTCTCTCTCTCTCTCTCTCTCTCTCTCTCTCTCCCATTCTCTCTCTCTCTCTCTCTCTCTCTCTCTCTCTCTCTCGCTCTCGCTCTCGCTCTCTCTCTCTCTCTCTGCTCTCTCTTTCTCTCTCTCTCTCTCTCTCTCTCTCTCTCTCTCTCTCTCTCTCTCTCTCTCTCTCTCTCTCTCTTCTCTCTCTCTCTCTCTCTCTCTCTCTCTCTCTCTCTCTCTCTCTCTCTCTCTCTCTCTCTCTCTCTCTCTCTCTCTCTCTCTCTCTCTTCTCCTTTCTCCCTCGCTCTCCCCTTTCTTCCTCCCTCTCTCGTTCTCCCTTACTTCCCTCTCCTTCTCCCCTTCCCTTCCCCTGCCACCTCTCCACCTCCCCAAAAGGATAACCTTAGAGAGTGACACAGACCTCTCCCTCTCCGCCTGCCCACCCAACTCCACCTCATCCACGCCCCCTCTCTCCTCCCACCCACCTACCCTACTCTCCTCACCCTACCTCTCTCTCCCTCACCCACCCACCTCTCCTCACTTCACCTCTCTTCTCCACCCACCCACCTCTCTCCTCCACTTCCACCCTCCCTTCTCCCACCCACCCATCCCACCCTCTCTTTCTCCTCACCCAACCCAACCTCACATCACCCTTCCCTCCTCCCCCCCACCCACCTCTCCCACCCCACCCTACCTCTCTCCTCTTACTCAACCCTCTCCGTCACCCTCCCTACTTGCCCCCACACCCCACCCACCTCAACCCTCACCCCACACTCTCTCTCTACCCCATCCCATCATCTTATTCCCCCCACCCCATCCCACACTCTCTCTGCTACTCCCACCCATCCAACCCACCCCACCCCACCCCCACACCCTTCTTACTTCCCCTCCACCCCACCCCCACACTTCTCTCTCCATCCCACCCACCCCACCCCACCCTCTTAGCTCCTCCCACATCACCCCACACTCTCTCCCCACCCCATCCCACCCACTCTTACTCACTCCCACCCCACCCCATCCCACCTCACCCCACCCCACCCAACCCAACCCACACCACCCACTCGCCACCCCCCCCCTCCCCTCGCAGGTATTCAGCGTGTGTGTCTCTTAAAACAGGTTCTGATTCCTTCACTCGCCTCGACAGGGTTCTCGTCCTTGTTATTCACCGTGCGTCACCTAGTCGCCTTCAGGTACCAAGGTTTCTGGTCTTGATGTTGATGATGTTGATGATGTTGCTGGTGGTGATGCTTCTGCTGCAACCTCATTTGCATTTGTTCTTCCATCTTCTTTCTGCTTCTATCGTCTTTTTCTCTTTGTCTCATACTCTATTTCGTCTTTCTCTCCTCTCCTCCTTCTCTCTTTCTCTTCCTCCCTCAGGCCACCTCATGATGTTGATGATGTTGATGGTGGTGATGCTTCTGTTGCAGTCTCATTTCTATTTGCTCTTCCATCTTCTTTCTGCTTCTATCGTCTTTTTCTCTTTCTCTCCTACTCTCCTTCGTCTTTCTCTCCTCTCCTTCTCTCCCTCCCTCGGGCCACCTCATGATGTTGATGCTTCTGTTGCCATCTCATTTCTATTTGTTTTTCCATCTTCTTTCTGCTTTTCTCGCCTTTTTCTCTTTCTCTCCTACTCTCCTTCTTTCCTTCTCTCCCTTCCTCGGTCCACCTCATGATGTTGATGATGTTTTTGTTGTGGTCTTCCCCTCCCTTCCCTCCCCTCCCCTCGCCTCCCTTCCCTTCCCTACCCTTCCCTTCCCTTCCTTCCCTCCTTCCTCCCTTTCCTTCCCTTCCCTTCCCCTCCCCCTCCCTTCCCTTCCCTCCCCTCCCCCTCTTCCCTTCCCTTCCTCCTCCTCCTCCCTTCCCCTTCCCTCCCCCTCTTCCCTTCCTTCCCTTCCCTTCCTTCCCTTCCCTTCCCACTTCCCCATCTTTCTCACCCCCCCATTTCCCCAGGATGTTCATATTTGTAGTTTATCTTTCACGTACTCCTGTTTTTGTTTCCTCACTCCCCCTTCACTACATATTGATGATATTTGTATTTGTAACTCCTTCCTGCCTTCCTTCCCTTCTCCTCCTTCTTCTTCTTTCTTTCTTTCTTTCTCTTTCTTCTTCTTCTCCTTCTCCATTCTTCTTCCTTCTTCTTCTTCTTCTTCTTCTTCCTTCTTCTTCTTCTTCTTCTTCGTTCCTCCTCCTCCTCCTCCTCCCTTCCTCCTCCTCCCTCCTCCTCCTCCTCCTCCTCCTCCTCCTCCCTCCTCTCCTATCTTCATCCTCATCCTCCATCCCTCATCCCTCCTCTCCCTCCCCCTTTCCTCCCCCTCCCTCCCCTTCTCCTCCTCCACAGTGTTGATATTTGTGTACATCTCTCCCATCCTCTTCTTTCTCTCTTCTCCCCCCTTTGTTTACTACCCCCTCCTCTTGCTCCTCCTCCACCCCCTTCTTCCCCATGATGTTG
>NC_091587.1:21182993-21185493 GCF_042767895.1 Penaeus vannamei | reverse complement strand
TCGTGAGAGTGATAGGGGTAGGAGGGGGGAGGTCGTTAGAGGGGGGTTGGATGGTCGTGAGATTAAAGGGGTATTCGGTGGTCGTGGAGAGGGGTTGGGAGGCCGAGAGAGGGAGCGGGGTTGGGAGGAGAGAGAGGGGTAGGGGGGTTTGGAGGTCGATAGAGTGAGGGGGTTGGGAGGTCGAGAAAAAGGGGGGTTGGGAGGTCGTTAGTGGGGGGATAGGTGGTCGTGAGAGGGAGGAGGGGGAGGGAGGTAATAATGATGATGTAATTGATAGCAATTTCAATATGGCAGACAATAATAGAGATAGCAATGTTAATGATAAAAGGAAATGATGATTATATTAATGATAGTAGATAGTGAGAGAGAAGAAGGAAAATTAAAAGGAAAATGAAAAGGGTAGAAAATAATTTTATTAAAAAAACTTTAATGAATATAATGAATATAAAAACCACGGGAAAGAGAAAGAAAATTATTTAAAAGACACACGAACACACACACACACACCCACACACACACCCACACACACACACACACACACACACACACACACACACACACACACACACACACACACACACACACACACACACACACACACACACACACACACACACACACACACACACACACCAAAAAGTTAAGCGAAGGGAGGAGGCAAGAGAAGGCGTAATAAAGGAGACAAGCGACAGCCTGATAAAGAGGCAGAAATGTTCGGACGGACAGAGGAAATGGGACATCCATTGAGGAGAAGGGGGGGACTAGAAGGAGGAGGATGGGGGGGGAGGGGTACAAGGAGGAGGAGGAGGGGGGAGGGGGGTACAAGAAGGAGGAGGGGGGAGGGTACAAGAAGGGAGGAGGGGGAGGGAGGGTGCTAGGAGGGAGGAGGAAGGGGGGGGAGGGGGGAACAAGAAGGAGGAGGAGGGGGGAGGGATACAAGAGGAAGAGAGGGGATGGGGAGAGGGCTACAAGAAGAAGGAGGGGGAGGGGTGCAAGGAGTAGTGGGAGGGGAGGGTACAGAGAAGGAGGGGAGGGGAGGGTACAAGGAGGAGGTGGAAGGGGGGAGGGGGAGGGGTACAAGAAGAGACGAGGAGGGGGAGGGGGGTACAAAAAGAAGGAGGGGAGGGGAGGGTACAAGGAGGGGAGGAGGGGAGGAGAGGGTGTTGCTAGGAGGAAGAGGGGGATGAGGGTGGGTACAAGAAGGAGGAGGAGGAGGGGGAGGGGGGAGGGTACGAAGAGGGGGAGGTTCCGACTTTCCAAGGTATTTTATATGTTTGTTATACCCATGAATTCTACTTTTATTGCCAGATTTACGATGTATTTATTCACACTGATATAGGTAGTATATTTATGAATGTATTTACGTATATTCACTTGTTATGCATTCATGTATGTTTATCCAAATTATATATTTTTCCAGTGATTTCAATTATCTCTCAATCTAAATGTTTTTTTATACTTATCCAACTATTTATTCATATATTTTCGCATTCAGCAGAATACATGTATTCATTCATATTTTTAAACAGTTTGAATTATCCACACATTTTGATAATGTATATGTTTTTATTCACCCTTATCAAATTATTTAATTCACTCAAAACCTACAATGTTCATGCTTTCAATTCACACATTAAACAAAAAAAAAAAAAAAAAAATCATTCATTTACATTAACTCAATTTTTTTTTCATTCAAACATTCCACTATTACAGTTACTTTCACTATTACACTATTACAGCTACAGTTAATTTCACTTACACCTATGTCAACTTTTAACTTATATCACATCTTTCTCCCCCAGGTACGTGCCCCATATAACCTCAAGCCGTGTGAGTCCAGCTTCCCCTTAAAAAGAAGAAGAAGAAGAAGAAGAAGAAGAAGAAGAAGAAGAAGAAGAAGAAGAAAAAGAAGAAAAGGAAAAAGAAGAAGAAGAAAAAGAAAAAGAAAAAGAAAAAGAAAAAGAAAAAGAAGAAAAAAGGAAAAGAAAAAGAAGAAGAAGAAAAAAAAAGAAGGAAGAAAAAGAAAAAAAGAAGTCCTTCCATATAGGTGAGTCTCTCCTACGGTATGTTTGGAGGATCCTGCAGGAGCCAATCCCGTGAGTGTTTCCGATAGATATCCTTGCAGGGTCGCGTTATCTGTAAAACGGCTGGTATCCTTTTTTTTTTTTTTTTTTTTTTTTTTTTATTTTGGGAGAGAGTGCAACGGCTGGTATCCTTTTTTTTTTTTTTTTTTTTTTTTTTTTTGAGGGGGGGGGTCATGAATTATGTTTGGATAGCTGATGTTTATTTTATGTTTTTTTTTTGCGTGTGAATTCAGATGTGTATATATATATATTTTTTCTTATGTTTGTTTCTTTATTTATTTGTTTACTTATTTAATTTTCTATTTATTCATTGATATAGGCCTATTAATCTCTATCACATACAGGATTAATTCACTGGTTCTTTCTTAGTGATAAAAGATTTTATCGGGATATTTTTTAAAAAAGATTTATCTAAA
>NC_091587.1:21176740-21182493 GCF_042767895.1 Penaeus vannamei | reverse complement strand
TCCGCTTTTGAGAGTGCTCTCGAATGCATTCTGGTTCCACGTTGTGCTTCTTTTGTTTTCCAATCGTTTATACTTTTTTCCCCCAGAATTTTAGGGGTGTTTATATTTTTTCCTCGATTATTTTGTTTTTTCTTAGGATTTTTTTCTATTTTTTCTTTTTTCTTTTGCCATCTTGCTTTGGTGTCTTAAAGATGGGTTGTTTGTCTACGATTTAAAGTTGGAGAAGAACTCTTTTCATTATTTTTCGTTTATTTTTTTCCACTCTCGCTTTCTCTTCATTTATTTGTTTATTTCTTTATTTTGTAATAAGCTGCATTCTTTCTATTTATTTGTTTATTCATTTATTTTGTACCTAGCCATTTATTCTTTATTTTTCTCTATATTATCAGTATTATTTTTTTTCCTATCCCGATTCGCGGTCGATAATCCGAAACAATCTCTACTAAAAGTCCTTCGGGAAATCTATTAAAAGTCCTTCAGGAAATCTATTAAAAGTCCTTCGGGAAATCTATTAAAAGTCCTTCGGGAAAGCTACTAAAAGTCCTTCGGGAAAGCTACTAAAAGTCCTTCAGGAAATCTATTAAAAGTCCTTCGGGAAAGCTACTAAAAGTCCTTCGGGAAATCTATTAAAAGTCCTTCGGGAAATGTATTAAAAGTCCTTCGGGAAATCTATTAAAAGTCCTTCGGGAAATCTATTAAAAGTCCTTCGGGAAAGCTACTAAAAGTCCTTCGGGAAATCTATTAAAAGTCCTTCGGGAAATGTATTAAAAGTCCTTCGGGAAATCTATTAAAAGTCCTTCGGGAAATCTATTAAAAGTCCTTCGGGAAAGCTACTAAAAGTCCTTCGGGAAATCTATTAAAAGTCCTTCGGGAAATGTATTAAAAGTCCTTCGGGAAATCTATTAAAAGTCCTTCGGGAAATCTATTAAAAGTCCTTCGGGAAAGCTACTAAAAGTCCTTCGGGAAATCTATTAAAAGTCCTTCGGGAAATGTATTAAAAGTCCTTCGGGAAATCTATTAAAAGTCCTTCGGGAAATCTATTAAAAGTCCTTCGGGAAAGCTACTAAAAGTCCTTCAGGAAATCTATTAAAAGTCCTTCGGGAAAGCTACTAAAAGTCCTTCGGGAAATCTATTAAAAGTCCTTCGGGAAATGTATTAAAAGTCCTTCGGGAAATCTATTAAAAGTCCTTCGGGAAATCTATTAAAAGTCCTTCGGGAAAGCTACTAAAAGTCCTTCAGGAAATCTATTAAAAGTCCTTCGGGAAAGCTACTAAAAGTCCTTCAGGAAATCTATTAAAAGTCCTTCGGGGAATCTATTAAAAGTCCTTCGGGGAAATCTATTAAAAGTCCTTTGGGAAAGCTACTAAAAGTCCTTCGGGAAAACTACTAAAAGTCCTTCGGGAAATCTATTAAAAGTCCTTCAGGAAATCTATTAAAAGTCCCTTAGGAAATCTATTAAAAGTCCTTCGGGAAAGCTACTAAAAGTCCTTCGGGAAATCTATTAAAAGTCCTTCAGGAAATCTATTAAAAGTCCCTTAGGAAATCTATTAAAAGTCCTTCGGGAAAGCTACTAAAAGTCCTTCGGGAAATCTATTAAAAGTCCTTCGGGAAAGCTACTAAAAGTCCTTCAGGAAATCTATTAAAAGTCCTTCAGGAAATCTATTAAAAGTCCTTCGGGAAATCTATTAAAAGTCCTTCGGGAAAGCTACTAAAAGTCCTTCAGGAAAGCTATTAAAAGCCCTTCAGGAAATCTATTAAAAGTCCTTCAGGAAATCTATTAAAACTCCTTCAGGAAATCTATTAAAAGTCCTTCAGGAAATCTACTAAAAGTCCTTCGGGAAAGCTACTAAAAATCCTTCAGGAAATCTATTAAAAGTCCTTCGAGGAAATCTATTAAAAGTCCTTCAGGAAATCTATTAAAAGTCCTTCAGGAAATCTATTAAAAGTCCTTCAGGAAATCTATTAAAAGTCCTTCGGGAAATCTATTAAAAGTCCTTCAGGAAATCTATTAAAAGTCCTTCGAGGAAATCTATTAAAAGTCCTTCAGGAAATCTATTAAAAGTCCTTCAGGAAATCTATTAAAAGTCCTTCGGGAAATACCTCCAAAGAGCCACGTCATCGTCAGCATCCTTCAGTATCCTTCGGTTCAGATTTAGTGTCTTGGCAGAACCGCCTCTTCCGCCTAATGAATCACGGCTGCCACGCCCACTTGCATTGGTGGTGATGATGGTGGTGATGATGATGATAATGGTAATAATGATAATGATGATAAGATGATAATAATGATGGTAATGATCTGATAATGATTATGATAAAAAGAAGAAGTGATAGTAGAGAAGAAGAAGAAGAAAATAGGAGAAGGAGGAGAGGAAAAGCAAAGAAGAAAGGAGGAAGAAAAGAAAAAAAGAAGACGAAGAAGGAAGAGGAGGAGGAATGGGAGAAGAAGAGGAAAAAAGGAGGAGAAGAAGAAGGAAGAGGAGGAGGAATGGGAGAAGAAGAGAAAAAAAAGAAGACGAAGAAGAAGGAAGAGGAGGAGAAAAGGGAGAAGAAGCGGGAAAAAAGAAGAAGGAAGAAAAGGAGAAATAGGAGAAGAAGAGGGAAAAAAAGGAGGGAAAGAAAAAGGAAGAGGAGGAGGAAAGGGAGGAGAAGAGATAAAAGAAGACGAAGAAAGAAGATGAGGAATGGGAGAAGAGGAGGAAAAAAAGGAGGAGAAGAAGAAGGAAGAGGAGGAGGAAAGGGAGAAGAAGAGGAATAAAAGGAGAAGAAGAAGGAAGAAAAGGAGGAATGGGAGAAGAAGAGGGAAAAAAAGAAGACGAAGAAAAAAGGAAGAGGAGGAGGAAAGGGAGAAGAAGAGCAGGAAGCAAGAGAAAACAAGAGCAGGAACTTGCGAATTGATACACGAGCTTAAGGTTCCGTTCCCCGCTCCCTTTAACAAGCATGTTACGTCGTCGTTTTTTTTTTCCCTCTTCAAAGGTTTTCTCGCGCGATAAATTGCACCAAAAACCCCGCTTCCCGATAGCGCGTGGCAGCCAGGCATAAGTCGCCGGTTTGCGTGCGTTGCGAGTGGGCATCGCTCGGTGTTGTGGCTGGGTTTGAGAGCAGTTCGGGGTGAGCGCGGGTGGGTCTGTGCACGGGAGGAAGCGTGCGTGTGTGTGCGTGGGGGGGGGGGGGATGTGTGTGCGTGGGGGGGATGTGTGTGTGGGGGGGGATGTGTGTGTGTGTGTGTGTGTGTGTGTGTATGTGTGTGTGTGTATGTATGCGTGTGTGGGGGGAGGGGGGATGTGTGTGTGTGTGTGTGTGTGTAAGCAGGATCCATGCATACGCATATTCATGTACGTTCGCGACCATGTATGGGATTTTGCATACCTGAGCACTCACACACACGCACGCACGCACGCACGCACGCATACACACCTGCTTGCCTGCAGTCGCTCGTGACCTCATAGATCGAACAGATGCCAGAACGCGCCACGTGTCAACAATATGAATCTAAAAATAATAACAACAATGACGTGACAGCTGACGTCATGGTAGGGTGTCACTGTGTCACCGTTGCATTTGTTGCTGTCGATATTGCTTGACCCTCCCCTGGACCCTCCCCCTCCCCAGTCCCCCCTCACTGCGTCCCCTCTGACCCCGCGCCCCCTCCCCGCTGCTCACTCAATCCCTAACTCCCTCCCCTTACTCCCCTCTCTCCCTTCCCTCTTCCCCTCCCTCTCCCCTCATACCTCTCTCCGCCCTCCAATATACCCCCTCCCTTCTACTCCCCCTCCCCTCATACCTCCCTCTCCTTCTCCTTACCTCCTCCCTTCCACCCCCCTCCCCTCATACCTCTCTCCCCCTTTCCCTCCCCCTCTTCTCATACCTCTCTCCCCCTCCCCTCTACCTCCTCACTTCTCCTTCCTTCTCCCCTCATACCTCTCCCCAACCCCATCTTCTCACAACCTTCTACCCCACCCCTCTTCCCCCTCTCCCCCTCCCTCCCTCCCCTCCCCAAGCGTGACGTCCAGCTCCATGTGACCTTGCTGTGTGTTTGTTTGTTTGTTTGTTTGTTGCGCGGGTCAGCTGATCGAGGAAGAGGACGGAGCCTCAACACGCAGGGTCTTGCACGCTCGTCTGGGACTCCCGAAGCCACCTACTGCACCGGTGACTGAATTTATTCCTTTTTTTCTCTGCCTACTGTTGCTGTTTCTGCTGGAGTGGCCATTTAAAAGGGGGGTGAGGGGGGTACCGGGGTGTTGAGGAGGGAGGGGGGGCGGGAGTGTAATCCTCTGTAATTACCGCTGAAGTTATTATTTTTATTTTGTTTGTGTGTTGTTTAGGCGTGGCAATTTTTTTTTTTAATTCGAAGGAAGAAAGTCTAAGGGTGTGCACGCCCATTTTCACATTATTGTTCTCTCTCATGGGATACTATTATCATTATCTTCTTTACCGACCTTTTCCGCTTTTTTCTTGTTTTTCTTATTATCCTCTTTCATAAAATTCTGCGTCTTCCTTTTTTTTCTCTCTCTCTTTTCATAATCATCTTTTTTGACCGTTTATACTTGCTCTCCTAATGATTTTTCTCTTTTAAATAAGTACTATTACGAAGTCTTTTGTCGTTAGTGTGTATCAGAGGATTTTTATGACGCTCTTTGTAGCTGAATATAATCAGTCTTAGGGGATTAATGCGGATTATAGCTCATGATGAAAATAAAAACAATCTTAATGTCTTTTTTTCTAACCGTTGTTGTTATCGTTATTTTTGTTTTTAGTTGTTTTATTCTTTGTTGTATATCCTCCATTCTTCTTCTAATGGACGTCGCTGTTGGTATAATCTTTATTATATGTTCTCCATTCCTCTTCCAATGTTTATTTCTTGTTCCTCTCACCTTCCTCTTTCTCGTCTGCTTTTCTTCATCTCTCTCCTTTCCCTTACCCCCCTCCCCCTCCCCTGCAAGACCTCTACCTGAAAGATCTTGCGCAGCGGACGATCAGCGCAAGGTGTGTGCGTGGAAGGAGGGAGGGGAGAGAGGGGAGAGGGGAGGAGGGGTAAGAGAAGAGGGGAGGGGAGAGGGGAGGAGGGGTAAGAGAAGAGGGGAGGGGAAAGAGAAGAGGGGAAGGGAGAGGGGAGAGGGGAGGAGGGGTAAGAGAAGAGGGGAGGGGAGAGGGGAGGAGGGCCTGGGTGGGTAGGTTTGGAGAGAAGCGTGGAGAGAGGGGAGTTGGGGAAGTGCAGGGAAGAAGGGAGGTAAGAGAGGGAGTGGGAGGGGAGAGAGGTGGGGAGGGGAGGCATGGAGACGAGAGGAGGTGGTAGAGGGGAAGGGAGGAGGAGAGGGAAGGAGAGGGGAGAGGGGCGCATAGGGACAGGATGGGGGGTAGGTTTGGGAGGAGGAGGGGGAAGAGGCGAGGCGAGGGGAGGTGGGAGAGGGAGTGAGAGGCGGAGAGGGGAGTAGGCTGAGGGGTCCAGGAGCCCAGCACACCCAGGGCCACCAACCAATCCAACACACCTTCAGTAGCGTGCCACTCGCCGCCCGTGTTGGTTGTTCGAAACGGTGCTGCCAGTGTGGAACCCGCTGTTCTTGTCACGTTCGATTCCGCGCGTTTGTGACTTTTTTTTTTAACTTGTGTCTGTGTATTTATTTGCGGATGTTTGCGCGCGTTTGTATTCCTGTGCGTTTGTTTACACATGTATCTCTCCCCATATGGAAACAAGGGAGCATAAACACAGAATCTTTCGGGTGTTTTGGGAAGGTTAAGCGTTCGTGGATTCGTGT
>NC_091587.1:21161740-21164240 GCF_042767895.1 Penaeus vannamei | reverse complement strand
GTATGTATGTATATACATATATGTGTTTATATATGTAAATATAAATAAATAAATATATATATATGTATGTATGTATATATGTATGTATATATATATATATATATATATATATATATATATATATATATATATACACGTATGTATATATATATATATATATATATATATATATATATATATATATATATATGTATATATATATATATATATATATATACACGTATGTATATATATATATATATATATATATATATATATATATATATATATATATATATATATATATATATATATATATATATATATATATATATGTTTGTATATATACATATATATACATATACATATACACACACGCATACAGTGTCTGTGCTTTTGTTTGCGTGGGTTTATGTATTTTCCAGTGTTAGAAGAAATATAATAAATTCACCTTTACTAACCTTTGGACGCCAAGAAATTTCAAATAGACATCGGCCGTAAAGTTTGGCGAAGTCAGGTCGTTTACCATGTCCGAGGAAACCGCATTTTGTTCCTTAAACTTCCTTAAAGCTGGGAAGGTGAATGCATTTTCCCGAGAGAGAGGGAGGGAGGGAAGGAAGGAGGAAGGAAGGAGGGAGGGAGGGAGGGAGGGAGAGATAGAGGGAGGGAGGGAGGTAGAGAGGGAGCGAGGGAAGGGGGAGGGAGGGAGGGAGAGAGAGAGAGAGAGAGAGGGAAGGTGAGAAGAAGAGAGGGAAGGAGGGACGGCGGGAGGGAGAGAGTGAGAAAGAAAAAGAGGTATCATAGATCAGGAAAAAAGAAAGATAAAGAAAAAGCAGCAAGAGCGAGAAAGAGAGAGAGAAACAGACAGACAGACAGACAGAGACAACCCCGGTGTTGCCCAGCCTCCAGCCAGGCGTATCCCAGGGTTAATCGTGCTCTGGTAATGACAGTGTTGTTCATAAGCTCCCCCGGGATGACAGAGTGTCGAGTTGCTACCGAGTGATTTTTTTCAATCTTGGGGTGACTGAGTGGCCAGGGAATTCTGAGCTCGTTCCATACGCATTTTTGATGGGTGTGTGCGTATTTAATGTATGTGTGTATATACACCTGTTAGACACGCACACACACATACACATATGTATATATGTATATGTGTATATGTTTGTATGTATGAATATATATACATATACATATATGCATACATACCTACACACAAACTCACACACACACACATACACACACACACACACACACGCACACGCACACGCACACAAACACAAACACAAACACACATACACACACACACACACACACACACACACACACACACACACACACACACACACACACACACACACACACACACACACACACACACACAAACAAACATACACACACACATTAACACATAAATAGTTAGATAGAAGTAGACATATGCATTTGTAAACATACGTTATTTATTTATTTATATTTTTGTTTATTGATACATTTAATTCCTTCATTCATTTATTTTTTCGTTTAAATTCCTGTAACGTTACTGTGAGTCTAAATATTTTCAAGTCAGTTTTATATTCATGTTTTTTTTTTTGTTTTTTTTTACAAATCGTTTTATACTAGAGTTCCTAGATGAGGTGTACATTTCAAGTATACATTACTGTGGCGAGGGCTGATGCGTACACAGGAGCGTGTGTACATAACGGATTATGTGTACATATGATTCTGTCAGTGTAATGCTGATTTTTTATTTTTTTTTACTAATTTATTTGTTAAAAGAAACGCGTATTTGTTTTTTTTCTTTATTTGTTTGTTTCTTTTTTGTTTGTTTGTTTATATGGTCATTTGTTGATGTGTTGATGTGGATGTAGGATTATGTGAATAACTGTGCGAATGATAATGTGAATAAATATTCTACTGATTATGTGAATAAAGAAGGTAGATAGATAGAACGAAGAAAAAGAAACTTGAGAAGGAAGAAAGGATTGAAGGAAGGAAGGAAGGAAGGTAGATAGATAGAGAGGAGAAAAAGGAAACATGGGAAAGAATAAAAGGAAGGAAGGAAGGAAGGTACATAGATAGAGAGGAGAAAAGAAAAAGGAAACATGGGAAAGAATAAAAGGAAGGAAGGAAGGTAGATAGAGAGAAGAGCACGCGTCACGTGTTCAACTTTCACTGCTGCTCCGTCATCCTCGACCACCACCCCCTCCCCCCTTCCCTCCCTTCTACTCTCCCATCGACCCCCTCCCCTTTCCCTCTCCCCTCTACCACTCCCCTTTCCCCTCGCCTCCTCCCCTTTCCTTCGAGCGCCTTCCCTTTCCCCCTACCCTCCGCTTTCCCTTCACCCCCCACCCCCGCCCCTCCCCTTCCCCCCATTCCCCATTCCCTCTGCATCTCCCCCATTCGGACTCCTCCCCACCCCCTTTCACCCCCACCCCCCTCCCCCTTCTCTCAGTTCTCTGCTTCCCTGCAATTCGCTTCTCTCGCTTCGCCAAGAAGATGGTGAAGGAGGAGGAAGAGGAGAAGG
>NC_091587.1:21144240-21146740 GCF_042767895.1 Penaeus vannamei | reverse complement strand
TCCACCTCCTCATTATTTCCCTCTTGCCTCCCTACCTGTCCCTTCTCCTCCTCCCTCTCTCCTGCCCCTACCCCTCCTCATCCTCATCCCCCTCCCCTCCCCTCCCCTCCCCTCCCCTCCCCTCCCCTCCCCTCCCTCAACCCCCTCCTCCTTCCCTTCTATCCCCTCCCCTCACCCCCCTCACCCCCTCCCCATCCGTCTACCTCTCCTCGGCCCCTCCCACTTCCTCTCTCCTTCGGGAGGTGGCACTGCCCTCCGGTGCCAAAGGGCGGTGCCCCGTAATCACCAAGACGAAGCATACTATCAATGGACTCCTGAGGCGTGTTTTTTTTTTTTTTTTTTTTTTTTTTTTTTTTTTTTTGAGAGGGGGTGGAAGGGTGTGTGCGTGTTCATGTGCACGGACGCGCGTGAATGAGCGTTCATATGTGTATGTGTGTGTGTGCGCATGATCGTGATTAGGTAATTTGAAAAAAAGAAGAAAAAGATAGATATGGATAAAGGAAAGAAATTTGGGAGAGAAATTAAAATACAAGATGTGAAAAGGTGAATGCTAAATGACAAGGAAACAGAAAATAAAGGAGGCAGAGACGTTAAAACGCAATAATAATAATAATAATGTTGATGGTAATAGCAATACTAATACTGCTACTAATAATAGCAATAATAATGAAAATACTACTACTACTACTATTACTGATAATAATAGTAATAATAATAATAATGAAAATGATACCAATACTATCAATGATAATAGTAACGATAATGATAATAATTTGATAATAATAATGATAAAAATAACTAACGATTATGATGATGATAATAAGAATAGTAATGATAAAGAACATGCCAGAACAAACACCATATAAGGATTTAATATTTTAGATAAACCTTGCCACTCGACATCTCAAAATAATAATAATGATATAGATAAGTAATGATAATGATGATGATAATAAGAATAGTATTGATAAAGAACATGCCAGAACAAACGCCATATAAGGAGTTAATATTTTAGATAAACCTTGCCACTCGACATCTCAAAATAATAATAATGATAAAGACAACTAATGATAATGATGATGAGAATAAGAAAAATAATGACAAAGAACATGCCAGAACAAACACCATATAAGGATTTAATATTTTAGATAAACCTTGCCACTCGACATCTCAAAAGAGAGGCAGCAACATGGCGTCTCTTGTTGATCGTCAGTTGCAGTTATTTTAATTAATTGACGTCCATTTCTTATCGTGCAGTTAAATTCTTGATTGTTTGTGTTTATTGGCGGATTATCTTTCATTAGATTATCAAATGTGAATGGATTATTAGGGTATTTGTTTGGTATATTTGGGGGATTTTGAGAAGAGAGGGAGAGAGGGATAGCGAGAGAGAGAGAGAGAGAGAGAGAGAGAGAGAGAGAGAGAGAGAGAGAGAGAGAGAGAGAGAGAGAGAGAGAGAGAGAGAGAGAGAGAGAGGAGAAATCAGAGAAAGGAGAGAGAGGAAAGGGAAGAGAGACAGAGACAAACACAGACAAACATATAGTGACAGATAGAACAGCTGGAAAGGAAAACGCGAAATACTCTTTGAGAAAAAAAAATACCTCTCGTCATATCACAACTGTCCTTTATATATAAAAAAAAATACTCTACGTTTTATAAAGAAAAGAGCACACGTAGATCATAATAAATAATAGATTATATCTCATTTCACTCACGCCACGGCTATAGCATCGGTCAGCGCGGCCCAGTATGCAAATGACTAAAACTAAATTACTTGACCATTTATGTCATAAAATATTCAAAGGAACAACTTTTTCGAACGCGATAGAGAGAGAGAAAAAAAAAAAAATAGCGGAATGTATGTCGCATAAACTACCACCACCTGTTTCACTCCACTCGAGAAAAATGAATAAATGAAAAGAGATAAGAAATAAATAAATAAAAGGACAAATTGTGATAAAATAGACCGAAACACAGGGAATAAATGTCCTTTTTACCTTCACCATAGAAGAAACAAAAAAAGATAAATAAAAGGACAAATTGTGATAAAATAGACCAAAACACAGGGAATAAATGTCCCTCTTCCCTTCACCTTCATAGAGCAACAAACAAACAAACAAACAAACAAACAAAACTACGGTCGTTCGCGTTCGTCTAAAGAATTGCGTAAGTCTAGAGTGGTCGAGCCCCCCCCCCCCTCCCCCCTCCCCCCTCCCTCCTTGGACGTTCGCTCGGCAGGTGCGGGAGAAAGGGAGAAAAGGGAGAGGGAGGGACGGAAGGAGAGAGGGAGGGGGAAGGCGGGATAGGGAGAGGGAGCGTAAGAGAGATAGAGAAAATGGAGGGAGTGAATAGATGGAGAGGGAGGAATGGAATGCGAGGAGAGAGAGAAGGTGAAAGGGAGAGAGTGGGAGAAAAAAGACAAATAAAGAGAAAAGGGAGGAGAAACGAAGGTCAGAAAGAAGAGAAGGAGAAAGAGGGGGAGAGCAGGAAAAGGGAAACG
>NC_091587.1:21139240-21141740 GCF_042767895.1 Penaeus vannamei | reverse complement strand
GGTAGGTGATGGGGATGGAGGGAAGAGAGGGGGAGTGGTGAAGGGGGGGGTTGGGTCGTGTGTTGAGAAGGGAGGGAGAGAGCGATGGAGGGAAGGATGCTGAGAGGGAGGGAGAGAAGGAGGGAGCTAGAGAGGGCGGGAGGGAGGGAGATAAGGAGACAGAGAGGGAAGGTGGGAGGGAGAAAAACAGAGAGAGAGAGAGATACAAAGAGAGAGAGAGAGAGAGAGAGAGAGAGAGAGAGAGAGAGAGAGAGAGAGAGAGAGAGAGAGAGAGAGAGAGAGAGAGAGTCAGTTACTGTACTTCAATAACAGCGTGAATGTCAGAACATGACAATGCACAGAATACAGTATTGTGCATTGTTATTGCATTGCAATACCAATTATCTCCGCATCTGTATATCAGTGTAAACACCGAAATATTTTTTTTTCTTTTATAATTTTCCAAGATTACTGTACTAACACCACTTCTTTCCTTCGTGTGCAGTTAAAGGATCTTTCACATTGACCTAACACTAAAAAAAAAACGCAAGTGAAAAAAAAACAAGTGATAGAAAAAATAAAAAAAGACTTCATAGAAATAGATCTACTGCATGACTTAAATTTAAAAAAAACGGGCCTAAAATAGACTTATGTATGATTTAGCAACATGGAAGAATCTTCGACCCAGCCCGAACCGCAAGACAAAGCCACTCTCTTCTACGTAACTCGGAATTACGGAGTTGTCGCCCCCGGGTAGCACCTGGCCTTAATTAGGAGCGTGACCTGGGTAGTAAGAACGACATAACGCTACCCTGATTTAGTGAAATTTCAGGATTACGTATGTGAGAAAAGAGATTGAAAACCAGAGAAAATATTCCCATTAAAGACGTATATACGATTTTGTATCACAAAGAAAAAAAGAAAAGTAAAACAAATCATAAGATTTTCCATCAACATAAGAGTTAGAAAATAAGAAAATCTTAGAATACGGTTGTTGTTTTTTTAATTTCTCGTGTGCGATCTCTCGAAGTGTATCCAAGATGTACAATTCGACGAGTGGGGGGTACAGGGGACCCCATAAGATGATGCTGGGGTCCTCGCCGCCCCCAGTCACCATCACCAAGGTATTCGACGCGTGGAGTAAGTCTGGCAGCCGCGCATGTCCGCCCGCACATACCGATGGTGATTTTGTCATGCACTATGGAAATTGTAGTTTTTTTTATGAATGAAGTACTCTGTTTTGATGTATTTTTTTGTGGTTGTTGATTTTTTTTCATGGGGTAGATGTCTTTTTTTTGTTTTGTTTGTTTTATTTCTGCATGTCTTTCTTTTCTTTTGTATTAATATGTTTTGATAAGAATAAGGTAATTAAGTTTTTATTAGTATTTCTGAAACGCTGTCACGTAACTAAGGGTAATATTTATCGTTTTATCAGTCGTAGAGCAATGCTAGATGGTAAGTATAACAATAGTAGAAAGTCAGACGCTATAGAAAAGTTTAGACGAATTCCATCCATCAGAAATAAATACTTAAACCAGCTGGCAAGATAATGGTAAGTGAATAAAATTGCATATTGGTTATAGTTACCCCGAAATTCGAAAAAAATCAGTATAAGGTATTTTTCCGGTGAGAATACCACAAAGTTGATTGTGTGTGGTGGCCGTAAGTAACTGATGTGTAATATTGTGTACTCTTAGTATTGAATTCACACTATGCTTGCACATCATTCCTCGTTATTTTTCTATGTTTTCTTCATTATGAGAAATTATGATATACTAACAGAAACTATACTAACACCATAGGAATAAACCAAACATATTCGAAAAATGTCTTTATACAATAGTCCGTCATAAAATAAATCACGTTTTCTTTACAGATGAGATGATAGAAAATGAGAACCAGAGTCTGCGGGACCGAGTGGCAGACTTAGAGAAAAAGGTCCACGAGCAGACAGATGAAATTATGTGTTTGAGGTCAACACTGGCTGATGTATTGAGAAGAATTAACACAATTGAAGGAGCCAGAGGTAAGCTGAATATGTCCTACATTTTGTTTTTGTTTTCTTAATTCATGATATTACGATTTTTTATCGTAATTTACACGTTAAAAATGTTACGTTGTTTTCTCATGTTTTTCTCATGAACATTGACCCCACATACTGTAACCTAGCTTCTGGTAGTGAATCACCACGACAATAGATCCCACACAACCAAAATAACAATAACGATAATAATAAAAGATAAAAAGAAAATCAGTAGATAAAAGAAACAGTCCTCCTCGCGCACAAAATCATCACCCAGGACGCCCTTTCATCCCCTCGTGTCCTTCTTCAGTAGTGAACAGCCACAGCGGGGGTCGAGCCACCCCTACCAAGGAGGGCGTGAGACTCCGACACCACCACAGTGACTCAGCCCGGGACGTCTCCAAGCGGGCCTCCTCCTACGTCCCCGGCAGGTCTCCTTCAGCCACACAGATCAGGTAAAAGATCAGCTGGGCTTGAGGTCTTCTTGGTGGGATGGGG
>NC_091587.1:21124240-21126740 GCF_042767895.1 Penaeus vannamei | reverse complement strand
AGAAGGAGAAAGAGAGAGAAGAAGGAGAAAAGAGAAAAATGGAGAGAAAGAGAAAAAAGGAAAGAAAGAGAAAAGATGCAGCATGTCCTCGCGTCCGAATGCGTTCGTCGGGATCTGATGCTATTTTTAGATTTTTTTTTGTTCTTTTTTTTATAATTCTCTGTTTTTTTTATAGCGAGATAGTGAGAGAGAGACAGAGAAAGAGAGAGAAGAAGAAGGAGAAAGAGAGAAAAGAAGGAGAAAGAGAGCGAAGAGGAAGGAGAAAAGAGAGAGAAGAAGGAGAAAGAGAGAGAAGAAGGAGAAAAGAGAAAAATGGAGAGAAAGAGAACAAAGGAAAGAAAGAGAAAAGATGCAGCATGTCCTCGTGTCCGAATGCGTTCGTCGGGATCTGATGCTATTTTTAGATTTTTTTATTTTTTTTTTCATAATTCTCTGTTTTTTTATAGCGAGATAGTGAGAGAGAGACAGAGAAAGAGAGAAGAAGGAGAAGGAGAAAGAGAGAAAAGAAGGAGAAAGAGAGAGAAGAAGGAGAAACGAGAAAAATGGAGAGAAAGAGAAAAAAGGAAAGAAAAAGAAAAGATGCAGCATGTCCTCGTGTCCGAATGCGTTCGTCGGGATCTGATGCTGTTTTTAGATTTTTTTGTCCTTTTTTTTATAATTCTCTGTTTTTTTATAGTGAGATAGTGAGAGAGAGACAGAGAAAGAGAGAGAAGAGGAAGGAGAAAAGAGAGAAAAGAAGGAGAAAGAGAGAGAAGAAGGAGAAAGAGAGCGAAGAAGGAGAAAGAGAGAGCAGAAGGAGAAAAGAGAAAAATGGAGAGAAAGAGAACAAAGGAAAGAAAGAGAAAAGATGCAGCATGTCCTCGTGTCCGAATGCGTTCGTCGGGATCTGATGCTGTTTTTAGATTTTTTTTTTCTTTTTTTTTTATAATTCTCTGTTTTTTTTATAGCGAGATAGTGAGAGAGAGACAGAGAAAGAGAGAAGAAGGAGAAGGAGGAAGAGAGAGAATAAGGAGAAAGAGAGAGAAGAAGGAGAAAAGAGAAAAAGAGGAGAGAGAGAATAAGGAGAAAAGAGAAAAATGGAGAGAAAGAGAACAAAGGAAAGAAAGAGAAAAGATGCAGCGTGTCCTCGCGTCCGAATGCGTTCGTCGGGATCTGATGCTATTTTTAGATTTTTTTTTTCTTTTTTTTTTATAATTCTCTGTTTTTTTTATAGCGAGATAGTGAGAGAGAGACAGAGAGAAAGAGAGAGAAGAAGGAGAAAGAGAGAAAAGAAGGAGAAAGAGAGAGAAGAAGGAGAAAAGAGAAAAATGGAGAGAAAGAGAAAAAAGGAAAGAAAGAGAAAAGATGCAGCTTGTCCTCGTGTCCGAATGCGTTCGTCGGGATCTGATGCTGTTTTTAGATTTTTTTTTTCTTTTTTTTTTTATAATTCTCTGTTTTTTTTATAGCGAGATAGTGAGAGAGAGACAGAGAAAGAGAGAAGAAGGAGAAGGAGGAAGAGAGAGAAGAAGGAGAAAAGAGAAAAATGGAGAGAAAGAGAAAAAAGGAAAGAAAAAGAAAAGATGCAGCTTGTCCTCGTGTCCGAATGCGTTCGTCGGGATCTGATGCTATTTTTAGATTTTTTTCTTTTTTTTTTATATATTTTTTTTTATAGCGAGATAGTGAGAGAGAGACAGAGAAAGAGAGAAGAAGGAGAAGGAGAAAGAGAGAAAAGAAGGAGAAAGAGAGAGAAGAAGGAGAAACGAGAAAAATGGAGAGAAAGAGAAAAAAGGAAAGAAAAAGAAAAGATGCAGCTTGTCCTCGTGTCCGAATGCGTTCGTCGGGATCTGATGCTATTTTTAGATTTTTTTCTTTTTTTTTATAATTCTATTTTTTTTATAGCGAGATAGTGAGAGAGAGACAGAGAAAGAGAGAAGAAGGAGAAGGAGAAGGAGAGAGAAGGAGAAAAGAGAAAAAAGGAGAGAGAGAATAAGGAGAAACGAGAAAAAAGGAAAGAAAAAGAAAAGATGCAGCTTGTCCTCGTGTCCGAATGCGTTCGTCGGGATCTGATGCTATTTTTAGATTTTTTTCTTTTTTTTTTATATATTTTTTTTTATAGCGAGATAGTGAGAGAGAGACAGAGAAAGAGAGAAGAAGGAGAAGGAGAAGGAGAGAGAAGGAGAAAAGAGAAAAAAGGAGAGAGAGAATAAGGAGAAACGAGAAAAAAGGAAAGAAAAAGAAAAGATGCAGCTTGTCCTCGTGTCCGAATGCGTTCGTCGGGATCTGATGCTGTTTTTAGACTTTTTGTTCTTTTTTTTTATTCTCTGTTGTTTATAGCGAGATAGTGAGAGAGAGAGACAGAGAAAGAGAGAAGAAGGAGATGGAGAAAGAGAGGAAAGAAGGAGAAAGAGAGAGAAGAAGGAGAAAGAGAGCGAAGAAGGAGAAAAGAAGGAGAAAGAGAGTGAAGTAGGAGAAAAGAGAAAAAGAGGAGAGAGAGAATAAGGAGAAACGAGAAAAATGGAGA
>NC_091587.1:21111740-21119240 GCF_042767895.1 Penaeus vannamei | reverse complement strand
CCTGCGAAGTACTCTCGCTTCACGCCCTCGCCGCCCACGCTGCGCAGAGAGTGTCACGCCCACGATAAGTCCATCTACAGGACGGAGGGATGGTCTGCTGGGTTTGTTGCTCTCTGTGTTTCTGTCTGTCTCTTTCTGTCTTTTCTTTCTGTTTGTCTCTTTCTATCTTTTCTTTCTGTTTGTCTCTTTCTATCTTTTCTCTCTTTCTCTCTTCTCTTCTCTTCTCTTCTCTTCTCTTCTCTTCTCTTCTCTTTCTCTCTTCTCTCTTCTCCTCTCTTTCTCCTCTCCTCTCTCCTCTCCTCTCCTCTCCCTCTCTCTCTCTCTCTCTCTCTCTATCTCTATCTCTATCTCTCTCTCTCTCTCTCTCGCTCTTCTCTCTCTCTCTCTCTCTCTCTCTCTCTCTCTCTCTCTCTCTCTCTCTCTCTCTCTCTTTCTCTCCTCTCTCTCTCTTTCCCTCTCCCCTCTCTCCCCCCCTCCTCCCTCTCTTCTCTCTCTTCTCTCTCTTCTCTTTCTTTCTTCTCTCTCTCATCTCCGCGCGGGGCGTTCAGGAATCTCTCCACACAGTAGGAATGCTCCTGTAGATCATCGACTTCTTTTTAAGGAATACGAGTGTAGGTGGAAATAGGGGAGAGGGAGGGGGTAGGGGAGGGGAGGGGGGTAAGAGAGGGGTATCGGAATACGGGAGGGGAGAGGGGTAGGGGAGGGGTAGGGAGATTGGGGAGGGGTAGGAGGAAGGGAGAGGAGAGAGGGAGGGAAGGGTTAGGGGTGAAGGCAGAAGAACGGGTAGGGGGTAGGAGTAAGGTAAGGGATAACATGACATGGCGTGAGAGAAAGAGAGAGAGAGAGAAGAAGAAGAAAAAAGAAATAGACATTAAAGAAAAAAATAAGGAGATGAAAATAGAAAAAAAACAAAGATATTGACTTAACAAACCCCCAATGGTTACTCTCTGGCCAGTAAGGAGATCGACTGCTAATATTGGCTCGGTTGAAGTGTCCACTATTCGCACACCAGTTGAGTCGACGATTCAATATTATTCGTTTGCGTTCGAATGCTGCTGTTCGATGATGGTGCTTTCTTACATGTTTACATCTCTTTCTCGTTAGTTTGTTTGATTGTTTGTTCTCTTTTTTGTGTTTCTGATTTCTGTGCATTAGTTGTTTCTCTTTTCTTTCTTCTTTTCGTCTTCTACTTCGTCTGGTTCGTCTCTTCCTTCTGCTTTTCCTCTTTTATCTCCATCTTCTATGCATCTTTTTTCCGTCATGTGTACAGGGTTCAAGAAATATGATATAGTGTCAGTAACAAATTCATATTAATATTTTTTTTCAACGTGTAACAAACAAATACTGTCTGGTCAAGTGTATAATGGCATTTGCAAAATAATAAACCTCCAGTATTTGATCTTGTGATTAAGATTTAGAAGAATATTTGATTAACAAGATAAGTAGCGATTTTTCTTTCACAGAAATTTAATCACAGATACAGGGAAATGCCTGATTAACTGGATGACGGATGGGCATTTTTTCATTATTTCCATTTTTTCATATGTGTTAATTACATGAAAATAACAGTATCTGTTTGTAAATATTTATTTTTTTTATTCTCACCTTCATTACCTACATCTAATCAGATTGTTTATCAAGCAGTGTTAAAATATGTTATCTCGTCTCATAGTGTTGAAGGGTGAACGTAAATATTTAAAAAATGGCGGGGTTTATAAAAAATAGAAAATTGTTGTCGGTGAATGATAGATAGATTGATAGGCTAATAAGATGACGTGTTCGGGGGTTTGTTGATAGGAGCAGTAGGTGTAGGATGGCGGGGATGGAAAGGGATGAAATAAAGATTGACGGAGGTGTGGATAGGTTGAAAGGTGAGGAGAAGCAAATTACTAGTCAAGGTTTCGAACGCGTGGCTAGGGGAGTTCTTGCCTATTGGTGATAGGAACGATAGGTAAAAAGATGCTGAGGATAGGAAAGGAATTTAAAAAATGGTGGACAATGGATGGACTGGATATATCATAAGGGATGGGAATCGAATTGCCGTCTTTGCAAGGATTCGAACGAGTGTTTGGCGGAGTCCTTGGTTTCAATGAATGGAGGGAAATTGCGCAAGTAGTTCGTCTTTTTTCTTGTTTATTGTTCTGTTGCTGTTATCGTAGTTCGTTTTATCCATGTTTTAATTTGTCGTTATTTATTGCAAATTTACTTGTGTCTGTTGTTTTAATAATAGTGTGGTTTCAATATATGGTACGAAATATGGTCAGTACCTAAAAGTATATAGATAAATATTCTTGTAGATGAGAGAGAGAGAGAGAGAGAGAGAGAGAGAGAGAGAGAGAGAGAGAGAGAGAGAGAGAGAGAGAGAGAGAGAGAGAGAGAGAGAGAAAGAGAAAGAGAGAGAGATAGTAGACTGGAGAACCCCCTCCCTCTCTCCCTCCCTCATAATAATGTACAAAACAGTCTCCCATCTCACCTCCAACCCAACCCCCAAGGTCACCTCACCTGTACATCTCGTTGCCGCCCATCCTCCTCCTCCTCCTCAACCTCCTCCTCTTCCTCCTCCTCATTTTCCTCCTTCCTCCCTTTCTTCCTTCATTCTCCTCCTGCCTCTTCTAATTCTTCTTCCCTTCCTCCTCCTCTACCTCGTTGTCGTCATCGTCGTCCTCCTCCTCCTCCTCCTCCTCCTCCTCCTCCTCCTCCTCCTCCTCCTCCCTCCTCCTCCTCCCTCTTCCTCCTCCTCCCCCTCCCTCCTCCTCCCCCTCACACACACCTTCCCCTCCTACTCCTACGCCCCTCCCCTCCCCTCCCTTCCCCTACTACTTCTCCTCCTTCTCCTCCTCCTCTCCTCCCCCTTCTCCTCCTACTCTTCCTCCTCCTTTTCAGGTCTCCAAGCCCCCAAGGGTCATCCCAGGAAGGAGACGGAGGTTGAAGGTCATGAAATAGAATGGGATGGAATAGGATGAGAAAGATGTATGGAAAAGGAGGAGGAGGAGAGGGAGAAAGAGAAGGAGAAAAAGGAGGAGGAGGAGGAGAAAAGGAAGGAGGAGGAGGAGAAAAAAGAAGAAGGGGGAGGAAGAGGAGAAAAAAGGAGCAGGATGAGAAAGAGTGAAAATGGGAAAAGAAGGAGGATGAGGAGAAAAAGAAAGAGGAGGAGGAGAAGAAAGAAGTAGTGGAAAAGAAAGAGTGAAAATGGGAAGGAGAGAGAGAAGGAAAAAGAGACACCGGAGACGGAGGAAGAGAAGGAGAAGAAGGATGAAGAGGAAGAATCGCGTATTACTAAGCAAAGATCGAAGAAACAGATTCGATTTTTTTTTAATATGGCCGCCATGATAACAGACGGGACAGCGGAGATAAGGAAAGTAACGGAAAAAGAGTAATTATGGAAAATTACAGATTAGCAAAAGATAAGAAGGGATTAAGCGATAAGATAGCAATGGGTTGGAAGGCAATATATCCTGAGAGAGACTGACAGACAACTCCTCTGATATGTGCACGGGGGAAAAAAGTTATTATGATTTAAAATATTCAAATTACATTCATTGATAAAGATTTATTCCTGGGAGCCGTGTCTTATAGGCCTTCTCCATAGGTCTATCTAGATGATCGTACTCCTTAAAGGGTTTATGGTAGGATGATAGAGAGACACGGATAGGATAAAAGAGAGAGAGAGAGAGAGAGAGAGAGAGAGAGAGAGAGAGAGAGAGAGAGAGAGAGAGAGAGAGAGAGAGAGAGAGAGAGAGAAAGAAAGAGAGAGAGAAATGGGGTGGAGAGAGAGGGAGAGAGTGATGATAATTGATAATAATTATGATAATGATAATAATAAGAGAGAGAGAGAGAGAGAGAGACAACAAAACAAAAATAGAAACGCACAGGGATAGAAATTAATAAAATAGACACAGACGGATTAACAAAAAGTGAAAGAAGAATAAAGAAAAGGAATGATGTTGCAACAAGCACCCAGCTCTTTGCTCGGTTGTCAGATACTCATTAAACGTTTCAACTCTGAGTAGCCTTGTTCTCTTTCGGCGCCATGTTATTACGAGTCCTTAAACGAACGCTGCGGATCGACGAGCCTTCACACGAACGCTGCGGATTGACGAGCCTTTACACGAACGCCGCGGATTGATGAAATTGTTAATCCGGATTCACGTCGACTTATCCACTGGCTTTCACGCAGCCCGTCCACGCCCACCAAACGCTAGCATTCACCTGTTCCACGCCCATTCCATCTTTTCGACGTGAGAGCGTAAAAAAAGAGAGAGAAATCACTTTCCACGCGCCTTCTCGTCGGCCATGATGGCGGACCTTCTTCCAAGTTTCGTTTCTTTTCTTTTCCTTGCTTTATTTAGGTTTTCTCTTTTTGTTCGTCAGTTACTTTCTTCTCGTCTGGTAGAATACGTATTACGAGGAAGGAAGATGAACGATAATGAGGAAGAGGAGAAAGAGGAGAGGAAGATGAAGAGGAGGCAGGAGCGGGGGAGGGAAGAGCAAGGAAATGGGGGGGGGGAGGCCTGCACTGCATAAGAGCTGCATTCTGCAGAGGTCAAATCGGGTGTCTTAACCCCAGCTGCTTCCTACTCTCTCTCTCTCTCTCTCTCTCTCTCTCTCTCTCTCTCTCTCTCTCTCTCTCTCTCTCTCTCTCTCTCTCTCTCTCTCTCTCTCTCTCTCTCTCTCGCTCTCGCTCTCGCCTGCCTCGCTCTAGCTCTCGCTCTCGCTCTCTCCTCCCTCCCTCCCTCCCTTCTTCCCTCCCTCCCTACCTCCCTTCATCCCTTCCCATCTGCCTCCCCTCTCCTCCCCTCGCTACCTTCCCTCCTCCCTCCTCCTTCTTCTCTCCTCCTCCTCCTCCTCCCTCCCTCCTCCCTCCCTCCCTCCTCCTCCCTCCCTCCCTCCCTCCCTCCCTCCCTCCTCCCCCCTTCCTTCCTTCCTCCCTCCCCCTCCTCCCTCCTCCCTTCCTCCCTCCCTCCCTTCCTTCCTTCCTCCCTCCCTCCCTCCCTCCCTCCCTCCCTCCCTCCCTCCCTACCTCCCTTCATCCCTTCCCATCTGCCTCCCCTCTCCTCCCCTCGCTACCTTCCTCCTCCTCCTCCTCCTTCTTCTCCTCCTCCTCCTCCTCCTCCCTCCCTCCCTCCCTCCCTCCCTCCCTCCCTCCCTCCCTCCTCCTCCCTCCCTCCTCCCCCTTCCTTCCTTCCTCCCTCCTCCTCCTCCTCCTCCCTTCCTCCCTCCCTCCCTTCCTTCCTTCCTTCCTTCCTTCTCACTCCTCCCTCCCTCCCTCCCTCCCTCCCTCCCTCCCTCCCTCCCTCCCTCCCTCCCTCCCTCCCTCCCTCCCTCCCTCCTCCTCCCTCCTCCTCCTCCTCCTCCCTTCCATCTCCTCCTACTCCTCCTCCTCCTCCCTCCCTTCCTAACTACCTTCCTCCCTCCACCTCTTCCTCCTCCACCCCTCCTCCTCCTCCTCCCTCCCTTCCTCCCTCCTCCTCCTCCTCCTCCTCCTCCTCCTCCTCCTCCTCCTCCTCCTCCCTCCCTCCCTTCCTCCTACCTCCCTCCTCCTCCTCCTCCTCCTCCTCCTCGTCTATTCGCTTCCCATTGCTTTCCACACCACTTCCTCAACACACGCACGGCTGCGCTGAACGTCCGCCCACAAGAACATTTAAATTCACGGACTGTACTTAACCTCAGCGCGATTTCACTCTCAAGGACAAAAGGGAAATTAGGTGGAGGAGAAAGGAAGGAGGAGGAAACGGCGAAGGTGAAGGAAGAATACGAAAAAAAGGGGGTAGCGAAAAGAAGAAATGGAGATAGCGACGGAAACTGCTTTTGTTTTGGAAACTTTTTAAATCCAATGGGTCTGTGTTTTTTTCTCTCTCTGTGTATACGGTTTATCCATCGTTTTTTTTGTTATTATCTTGTCAAGAAATCAAGGCTGGTGGTTTAGTGTATTTCTCTTTGTATTATTATGCTTTTAACCTTTAAGATAACTTTATTAGGAGGCGGTGTAATATTGGCCCTCCAAATCCTACACGTGCGGCGATATTAGCATATCAGGTAAACCGAAATTAGATGTGCTGAATCCTCTTATGATAACAATGAGATAGCTTACAGTCGTACATGTGTGTGTGTGTGTGTGTGTGTGAGAGAGAGAGAGAGAGAGAGAGAGAGAGAGATAGAGAGAGAGAGAGAGAGAGAGAGAGAGAGAGAGAGATAGAGAGAGAGAGAGAGAGAGAGAGAAAGGAAGAAAGAAAGAGAGAGAGAAAGAAAGAAAGGGAAACGATGAGGAGAGAACGAAAGATACGCAATAAAGAGAGTAACAAAGACAGAGACCCATACAGTAAATAAAAACATCAAATGGACACATCCTACAACCAGCCTCACACAAGAATAAACAATCATATACCCCCACGTCTTGGGAGGAAAAGAGAAGAAACAGACTTCCCATTGCTGACCGACAGATGCGGGACTCCGAGACAGAACCGCCGTAAGCGTCAGTGACTCACACACCGCCGTGGCCGTCGGATGTGTTGCTGTGCTCTCTCTCGCTCAGACTTTGTCGTGTGATCGAGTGTCGAATTTTGACTGAACTTTTTTTTGTATTTGTGTAAGAGGAAAGCCGCCATTTCTTATCATAGATAAGGCGTTCGTATTGTTCTGATGTTTGTGTGTATTCGAGTTCGTTAGGAATTTTGGACAAAGAAGTTTGTTTTTTCGCTGAAATTTGAGATAGGAACATCTGTTTTTTGATGCGATACTTTTCCCAAGATCTCGTCCTCTTCACCCAATAAGTGACCGGTTAAAGTTCAAGAGAATACTTTAAGAATTGTAAATAGTTTCTGATTTGAATATCAGTCATTTGTAATTATTTACCATTAGTGATAGTATTTTTATAATTACTGTATCTGTTTTGGTAGGCTTATTGCACTGAAACTATAGTGAACAAGTCAAATGGATAAAAGTACATGAATTTTCGCCTATGAGTAACAATATGGACGAATATGTGTACAATTAAGGGTAACGCCCCTTTGTAAAACAGCAAGACATTTCCGTTAACTGATAACTACATTAGTTACACTGATAAAAATTAAACTCGCAATTTTCATTTGTCGTAATTAGATATTTAGTTATCATAACGTGACACATACAGGTAATGATTAATGTTTAAGATAAGCTTGCCGTGACAAAAGGTAAAAATATGTACCTTGAAATTAGATATTCATTGTTAATTGCACGATTTAAACAATAATCAATAGAAATGTTTTAGGCACGTTATCGAAAAGGAATGACGGCTTTCCGGTATACACATAAAGCGATTATTTTAACATAGGAAACCCGCTTGATAGAACTCAAAAGGCCCAGCAGAAACCACAAGGACAACAGCCAAACAAGGCTCTATTTTTCCAACCCATTTAAACTCAATCAACGAGTGTATTTACATCACCCGCCGAGGGAGTGAGAAAGCGTTTGTGCAGAAGTGTTTGTCGAAGTCACCTTCAAGCGCCTTCAAACATGGCAAAC
>NC_091587.1:21101740-21106740 GCF_042767895.1 Penaeus vannamei | reverse complement strand
ATCATTACCATCATTCCTGCCATTGTCGATACCCAAAGCCACAAGTAGCCCCTCCCCCCTCCCCCTCCATCCCCCTCCCTCCCTAGCCTCCCCCTAAAGACCCCCCTCCCCCCCCATCCCTTACCTCCCTTACCATCCCCCAACTGTCACCCCCCCCCCCCCACCCCACCCTCCGGCCACCCCTTTCCCCACGTCCTTGAAAACCGCAGCATGCTCGAGTGCCTACCGCCAGGAAGTCGTCCCCTTTTTTTCCGTTTTTTTGAAGTGTTTTAGTGACTGGCGCCATTTCCTCTGGAGTTTTAAATTGCTTCGTGCATGAACCTCCCCCCCCCCCCCTTTCCCCCCTATCCTCCCCCCCTCAGCCTCGCATGCCAGTGACTACGAGCGCTTTTGAATTATATATACGTATTTTATATGCATGGATTGCACTCTGTTACTGTTTGGTCTTTAATAACGAGCAAAACAAGAAACGAAATAATAAATATGAACGATATTTGACTGCAGGTTTTAAAATAATTTTCTTGGTAAAATTCATAGGTTATTTAATTTTTTAACTTAATTTTGTTCCTATACATAAAAAAGACATTGACAGTTATTGATGAATATTGTATTACTCGGTAAAGATCACTTATAGATAGATTGTATCTCTTTCTATCGAAGATATATATGTTATCAGAGAGAATTTACTTAATATAAAGGTAAAGAAAATACTTTTTTGAGGCGAAATCGATAAAGTATAAAACAGTTTACCTGAAGATTCAACGCTGTAAAATATAGAGCTGTAGCGAGTAATAGATAGAACACTATCTTGTAATTGATAAATGATTGTTGAACTTGCTGGATTTTTTAGATTAACGGTTAGATTCCATGGCGTAGTTTTATGTCAATTCATTAGCTAAATTGCCATTTCAAATTGAATAGTATTTCCATTTTTCCCGAGTTGATAGAAAGCTCATTATCTCATCAATAGGAATCGTGCCATGTACCTGCAAAATGCCTGTGCGATGTATGTGTATAGAGATAAAATTTGCACTGTTTTGCGAATGCTGCTTTGAAATCCTGTGGCTGTTTGCTCCACGTGTAGAATGCTTACTATATTTCCATCGTGCAAGCTTGTTTTTTCCCGTCGTGCTTGGCGTTGTTTTATTTATTTTTTACTTTTTGTTTTACTTTCCGACCCTTTGTCCAGTCTTCGTTATGTGTTTGTTTGTTTGTTGACAACATCGCTCACTTTTTTATGTATGTTTGTCTATCAGTTTGTTTCTCTCTCCCGCTTCCCCCCTTTCTACATTTTTTTCCTTAGTTCTCTCCGTCAGTGTGACCCATTCTTTTCCCCCTCTTCCTTTCTCCCACCTTTTTTTGGCTCGCTGTGACCTTTTGACCTAACCTCGCCCGGCCGTCTCTGTTGCCTTGCAGACGACCCAACAGCGGTTCGCTCCACAACCTGAACAACCTGAGGTCATCTACATCTCAGCTAAACCTCACCAGACACGGGTAACCCCTTATGTCAAAGCCCCCATTTTCTTCCTTTTCGGTCCTTTTTGTGGTTTTCTTATTCCTTTTTTTTATATTTTGATTCTCCAACTGGTTTTGGGGGGTATTGTATACCTATAATGGTTGTATTTTTTTATTGTTTATTTTATGATTCTTTTGGTGCTTTTAACAATTTTATTTTTGGCAGGTGGTATATATTTCATAGGTTTTCTTTGTCTTTTTTTAGTCTTACTCTTTTATAATATTCTCTCTCTCTCTCTCTCTCTCTCTCTCTCTCTCTCTCTCTCTCTCTCTCTCTCTCTCTCTCTCTCTCTCTCTCTCTCTCTCTCTCTCTCTCTCTCTTTCTCTTTCTCTTTCTCTTTCTCTTTCTCTTTCTCTCTCTTCATCCCTCACTACCTCCCCCCATCTCTCTTTTTCTCTTTCTCTTTCTTTTTCTCTATCCATCCTTCTCCCCATCCCTCTCTCTCTCTCTCTCTCTCTCTCTCTCTCTCTCTCTCTCTCTCTCTCTCTCTCTCTCTCTCTCTCTCTCTCTCTCTCTCTCTCTCTCTCTCTCTCTCTCTCTCTCTCTCCCCATCCCTCCCTCCCCCATCTCTCTCTCTCTCTCTCTCTCTCTCTCTCTCTCTCTCTCTCTCTCTCTCTCTCTCTCTCTCTCTCTCTCTCTCTCTCTCTCTCTCTCTCTCTGTCTCTCTCTCTCTCTCTCTCTCTCTCTCTCTCTCTCTCTCTCTCTCTCTCTCTCTCTTCTCTCTCTCTCTCTCTCTCTCTTCTCTCCCTCCCTCCCTCCCTCCCTCCCTCCCCCCATCTCTTTCTCTCTCTCTTTCTCTCTTTTTCTCTCTATCCATCCCTCCCTCCCTCCCCCCCATCTCTCTCTCTCTCTCTCTCTCTCTCTCTCTCTCTCTCTCTCTCTCTCTCTCTCTCTCTCTCTCTCTCTCTCTCTCTCTCTCTCTCTCTCTCTCTACATCTCTCTCTCTCTCTCTCCATCTCTTTCTCTCTCACTAATCTGCTTTTACTGATCAACTGTCTATCCATCTGTCTAGGTAGTGTAATATTTATTTCTTTATTTATTGGAATATTATATTATGTACTAATATATTTACCATGACCGTAAGTATATCTATCTTTTCAGTTATTTCATTTATTTGTATTTCAAAGTAAGACTGCAGTTACTGGAATCTTCACTTTTGAATAAATCCAACAATGATTTAGATACAAAAAAGTTATCCTCAGACTCTTGTTGTGTCCTTTCACGTCATATTTTTCCCTTCAATAAAGAAAGAATATCAGATTTGGAAGTTCTACAGTATAACTTACAAGCGCCTACAAGGTTCTCTCGATATGACCCAGAGCTGATGCCTGACTATTCCACAGAGCTCGAGAAGCCCAATACAACCCAGATGAAGGGGTCGTTAAGATGTACCTGCGGGGACGTCCCCTCAACCTGTACGTGCCGACCCCCATGCGTGAAACGTACAATCCCTCTGGACCCACAGCACAACCACCTGCTAAGCTGAAGTTGGAGTGGGTCTATGGTTACAGGTATGTGAAGGAAAGTTATAATTGGTAGGGGAGAGCATGTATACCGGGCTCTTTTATTAGTGTGTGTGTTTAGGTGTGGGTGTGGGTGGGTGCACTTTGATATTTGTCAGTATCAGTTTTTCCTACTATTGAAGGTTCATGAATGAAGATCAAGTATGTTGATATGAAATTTATTGTAGGGGAGAGCATGTATACCAGGCTCTTTTATTATTGTGTGTGTGTGAGTGTGTTTGTGTGTGTGTGAGTGTGTGAGTGTGTGTTTGTGTGTGTGTGTGTGTGTGTGTGTGTGTGTGAGTGTGTTTGTGTGTGTGTGAGTGTGTGAGTGTGTTTGGGTGTGCTTTGATATTTGTCATTATCAGTTTTTCCTACTATTGAAGGTTCATGAATGAAGATCATGCATGTTGATATGAAATTTACAAATAGATTTCCCAATTTACTTAACAATTAATTTTGGGAAATTGAAGCAAATAGAATGTAGATAAAGTATGTTTAGGTGATTTAGACCTTTTCTTAATCCATCAATCTTTTATTTATTTTTTTATTCCTTTTTTTTTCTCTCTCTCTCTCTTTAACCTTTTGTTAATGGTTATTTGTGCCTTCACAGAGGACGAGACTGCAGGAATAATGTCTACCAGTTACCTACTGGAGAGATTGTCTACTTTGTGGCAGCTGTGGTGGTTCTGTATAACGTTGAAGATCAGATGCAGCGTCATTATCTCGGACATACAGATGACATTAAATGGTTAGTTTGATTTCTTCTTCTTCTTCTTTTTTTTCATGTTACTTTAGTTTATTCTGAAAATATATCTGAACTTTGACTTCTGAATAATTTGCTTATTTTTTTCTACAGCCTTGCAGTTCATCCCAACAAACTCCTCATTGCAACTGGACAGACAGCTGGCCATGACCGCAGGGATGCTCGGGTATGTTCCACTTCTGACAAACTCTTCTTCTCTAGATAATATTACGATCTTAGGTACAAAAAAATGAGGGAAAAAGATAGTACTGTAGATGCCTGTGCCCATAAGAGAGGCATGAGCCAAAGTTAAGAATTAGGCAGAATAGAAAGTGCAACATGTGAAGTATGAAGCAGGCAGGTACTGGTGTTGCAGATTTATTTTTAGCTTGTTATTAGCTTGCTATAAGGAGCTTTTTCATATGAATGTTTTTGTTTCAACAGTATTTGATATGCTGCATAGGAGGAAAGGGTAATGTCTTATGGAAAAGGGGTTTAGAAGTAAGAAGTTACTGGCTCCTTTGTATTAAAAAGGGTAGATGAACGTACAGGAACTTTGTGCTTGTTACATGCTATAGTCAGGAGATAGATCAGGTTATAGTTGTATTGATCATGTCTTCATTTTCGTTATCACAGTACAGTATTCACTATTCAACTGTATAACATATACACTACTCAAACAACATTAAACATTTATTTCAGTCTTCCAACAATTACACACACCCCTTCCTTTCAACAGATTAGCAACCTGTGTGATTTAACATCATGGCTTATACTTGTCAGCCTGTCAAAAATCCCAAATGACGGAAATGTCTCGTTCCCGAAAGCTAAAAAGATTTTTTTTTTCTTTGAGAGTTACAGAAAATTAGCTAATGAATGTATTGTTCATGCATGGGACTTAGAAAAACTCATGTAATAGTGACATGAATTGACATAACAACTTTTTTTTTTTTCTTTCTTTTTTTTTTATTTAAAAAAATGTAGATGCTTTCAGTATGGTGTGATTTTTTCTCCTTAATTTGTTGAGGAAAATGTGTTGTACTGGAGTACCGACATCCAAGTGTTCACATTTGTTTACTAAAATTGAAGAGTTGTGCCATAGAGGCTGGGTTGTGGATATCAGTGGAAGTCAAGCTGCCATACTTTCTGGTTAGTAGGGTTGTACTGAGCCTGTCTGGGCTGCCAGTGCAGACAGATGGAGGTTTTAAAAACTGCTCTTCAAATGTATGATAGATTT
>NC_091587.1:21071740-21096740 GCF_042767895.1 Penaeus vannamei | reverse complement strand
ACGAATGGGTATCTTTGAGAACAGGGAACGACCCAAGTATGTCACTTCTATCTCCTTCACCGACACAGGAAATGTCATTTCAGGTGACTCAAATGGCAACCTGCTCATCTGGCAACGAGGTTAGTGTCGATCACCTTACAATATATTTCTTGGAGGATTTTTATAAAAGAGAACCTTCTATCATATTTCTTTAAGATGATTCTATGAATCTTATTTTGATATTAGAAAATCAAAAATTTCTTGAAAACCAGAGGAAGTAAATCAGTCTTTCATTATTATCATTCTTCCTTTACACATTTTCCTGTCTATATCACCGCTGTAATGTTTTATAGGAGGCAATACTGTGTGCAAGATGGTTCGGGGAGCACATGAGGGCCCAGTGTTCTCCATCTTGGTGCAGAAGGATGGAGCCATCATCACCGGAGGGAAGGACGGACGCATCATTGAATGGGATCGTGATCTGGAGCGCACTGGCAATGTGATTGAGGTAACCTTTTTTTTATTGTTAATTATTTATGTTGAGTATGAAATTGATGCTAAGTATTATGGTTTTAATTAAATCTTTAATATTGTTTTTGTTATGATTTTTACCATTATAATCGTAAAAGTAATGATATTGATAATAATAATAATAATAATAGCAATATAATTATTATGATTGCATTATAGTTTTTATTCTATTATCATCATCCATCTTAGTAACGTTGATAATATATTATTGCTATTTTTCATTTTAAGGTTTCTGAGCAATTTGGTGCCCCACGTGTGGTAACCTCAGGCCGAGGGACACAGTTGGTCGTAGGTACAACCAGGAATTGCGTTCTTGGAGGAACATTCACTTTTCCCCTCAGACCAGTTATGCAAGTAAGTAGATGTCTTTTATTTCATGATTTCCTTTTAAGATGAATCTTAATCATTTATTAAAGAGAAGAATGCTTTTTGCTGTTGGGCTGCCTAAACCTTTTCATCATCAACAAAGAGATAGAATTTGAAGGAAAATTTAACATAGACAGTTATGGCTTTGGGTTAGTACTTATGTATTCCATTTTACTATATTTTATAGAGGCTGCTTTCATTGGTTCTTCTCTTTTTCCTTCTGCTGCTTCCTCTCTGTCCTCTTATTATATTAGCAGTTGTAGTAATATCATCAATATCATGATTATTATTCTCTGTAGGGCCACACTGAGGAACTGTGGGCTCTAGCTCCTCATCCTAGCCAGCAGCAGTTCCTGACAGCAGGATATGACCGTACCTGTTACCTGTGGGACACCATGGCTCACACTATTGTTTGGAGCAAGGACATTGGGGTAAGAAGTGTGAATTTTTTTTAATATATTGGAGTTAATTGCAAAGCTTTAACATTTTCTGAGCTTTTAATTTGTGAGATATGAATTCATATATTTTAAGCAAATTGTTATTTCTCAAATTGCTTCAGGAACATGCCCAGTCTGCTGCCTTTTCCAATAATGGGGAAATAGTAATCATCGGTACAACTAGTGGCCGTTGGTTCGTCATGGATTCAGAAACCCGAGAAATGTATTCACAGCACCAAGATGGAAATGAGCCGATACAGGTATTTTTGATTTGTGTTCTACAATTGAAAATGATAAAGTTGTATTTTTAACAATCAAAAAGGTATTGAAAAAGAAATAATTTATAATCATTGCTATGTAAGCAAGCTTGATATTTGCAGTGGATATCAAATTCTATTATTTAATTGTCTTTTCTCTCTTTCCCTGAATTTGATTATAAGTTTTTCATACACAGGTTCTCAGATTTTCTCCAAGTGGACAATATCTTGCTGTAGGCTCTAGGGATAACAACATCTACGTCTACCAAGTATCAGAAGATTGCCGCAAATACACTAGAATTGGTAGATGCCAGGTATGTTTATTCCCTTATTTTAGCAACTACTTATAGATTGTCTCAGGATTAAGGAATTATGTTAGTATGATTTTTGTCTTTGAGGAAGAGTGAAAGTTCTGTCTCGCAATTTAACCATCATGAGGCTTCTCTTTTCATGCATACTAAAGGCTAAGACTAGAAAAGCCAGGTACCAAAGCATATCATCAGTGGTAAGCATCATACCTTATTACCCTTATTACAAGTGCATACAAGCTGAATGTGTCCCTTTGCAAATGCTTTTTTTGATATGGAGTGTGATGGTGTGTGTGGGAAGGTTTTGTGTTCACTGTTATTTTAGTGTTGTACGCTAATGGGATGTTTTTTTTTTTCTCTCAATGGTAGATTTTCAAGGCTTATTTACTTATGCTTTATTGGTAAACCAGGCATGAAATTGGATTATTATTCTTTTCTTACTGGATTTACGATATATATGTTGGAAAATATTGTAGAACTGTTACCTGTAAGTACATGTCTGTCCAGGTTTTCTTTGTAGATTAACCCTTTCGAATCTATTTTCAGGGTCACTCGAGTTTTGTGACTCATCTAGATTGGTCTGCTGACAGCCAGTTCCTGCAGTCAAATTCAGGCGATTATGAACTGCTATTTTGTAAGTGATTGATTATATTTTATGCCTATTCTTACTATTACTGTATTTTTCAACCTATCTTTAATTAAATATAATACATGTTTGCAGTTATATGAAAAAAATGCAATTTCTGTCAGTTCACATTCAATATTCTTCCCCAGGGAATGCTGGCCTGTGCCGCCAAATTGTACAAACATCGCAGATGCGAGATGTGGAATGGGCAAGCAACACCTGCACTCTCAACTTCTCAACCCTAGGCATCTGGCCTGAGGGAGCTGATGGCACAGACATCAACACCTGTGCTAAAGCCAACCAGTCCTCATTGCTGGCTACTGGTGATGATTTTGGGAAAGTGAAGGTGTTTGCCTTCCCTGCTTCCAATCAAAAGGTAAGATTAGTTTTTGTTATACATATACTTTTTTTTTTTCATCTTACAAAAACATGCATACGTCCATAAACACAGACATACATTTTTATATATAACATATGTATACTAATGAATACTTAAGAATAGGATATAGTGATTGGGTTTTAGTTTTTTAGTTGATTGTAGGTAATAGCAAACAATGCATGGTTGTTTTTCCCAAATTATTGTCACTACCTGCTGTAACACATTCCAAAAATTAGAACTCCAAACTAACAGACCAATTTAAATGTTAGAATGGTAGAACCAATGCTCCTCCAGCATCAGCCTGTTTCAGGTTTTCCTTCTTTTAGAGAAACTTTTGAAATGCAAAGTAAGAAATCCAAATGTTAGATTCATCAGCATTCTTAACATTCATAAGGGTATCCAACTGGGAGTGAAGGATCTTGTATTGAATAATATGTTAATAAAAGAAAGGATGTCAGTAAAAACCTTAGATCTTTATATATAATCAAATATATAATTTTTATTTAAGCACCAAACCTCTATACACATTAAAAAATTTCAGTTTAGTTCACAATGCCACCCTTATACTTGTATACACCCCTTCTCAAGAAAGAGGCATTTATATAGTAAATATTTACAATGTCTTTATAAATGTTGCAAATCTTTGTCCATCAAATGACAACTTAAGTTACTTATTACCCTTTTTTCCAGGCACGATGCTATGAGTATGGCGGGCACAGCAGTCACGTAACAGCTGTCGGGTACTTGCACGACGACTCACGACTCATCTCCACTGGGGGTCGAGACACAGCCATCATGCAGTGGGTCGTTTCAGCTGCTTCTTCTTCTCCCTCCTCCTCCTCCTCACACCGCTGAAGGAGACAGGAAGAAATAGAAAAGGAGAAGTGTGACCTGTGAAATAGAATCTGAAAAGTGGCTTCTTCGTGCGCAGTGCAGACGACTCTTATTTACAGATAATTTTTTTAAAGACATTTTTAAAGCCTTTTGCTAATACATCTTTTACGGTTGTGTATTACTTTACAGTTTATTGAATTTTTATAGCTATTGGATGTTGACCTGTATTTAAACATTAATCATTTTTTTAAACTAAGTAACAGAAGCTGCTTGGGTTAAAATGTGCTTTTATTTTATGAAAAGGATCATAGATGGATGAATGAAAGAGTATTTAAAAATAAATAGCTTAACTAAGTCCAACCTGTGAACTTGATTAATCAGAGGATTTGGTTGTGAAGAAGAAAAAATCAGATGGTGCTGGATGATGAAGTGGTGTTCTTTGTGTAACAAAGAAGTATTTGAATAGATGGAAAGGGATATCTTGATCATCTCTCTCCTTTTTTTTTTATCCCTCCTTGTTATATATCATGTCCTCTTATTTCTTGTGCTAGTGGTGTTGAGAAAGGTACTGGTCATGTCTTAGTCTTCCTAATTAAGCAGACTGAAACAAGTAAGAATGAAGTGATGTAGTTTAGCACATAATCTTTCTATGTTGTTTTGTTATGATTGAAGACTTTGTTGAAAATAATTTTTACCTCTTGTATGCCCTTTCTTCGACATTTATCTTACATATTTAGATTCTACATATTTGGCTCCCTGAGGGACATCATTTTCTTCAAGGAAATTTTATCTGTATTTCCAGCTATGTTCATTATGCTGATAATGTCACAATCATTATGTCCATATTACAGATTTTTTCTGTGAGTGGGAGATATTGGTAATATTTTTTTGATAGGAGTGAGGAGATAGCGTTCAGGCTGATGCAAAGTCTTCTAAATGATCTGTGCTTCCTGAAGTATTATTTGGTTATTTGTATATTATGGTCAGCCAGGCATAACCAGATAAATATTGTAAGGTTAAATATGGAAGATATTTTTATATATACCCACATGGTTGACTGATTTTCCTCTAGTTTGTTTTATATGAGAATGCATCCCAAGACCTGGAAGTCCAAGCATGTCACAGTGAATGAATCAGTCAACATACAACATTCAAATGACATGTACCACTAATGGGGATGACAGGTTTACGGTGGTGGCAACAAACATCACAAAACTTTTAACTAAAGTAAGCAGTGAAAGTTTTAATCATGTTTGCTCTTATGCAACATGATGTACAGTCATCTGAATTATTAAACTGACGTTTATATACATATGGATTATATTCTCAACACATCTCAGAAGGACGAGTCCCAAAATGATCATTCATATTTGAAATAGACATTTAAATGAAGCACAGCAGATCTTGAATATATGAGTGTATATCTTTTCGATGAAGGCTGCAAAGTCTTTTCTTTTCACGTTTAGTCCATTTCAGTTTTGCTAATGTGTCATGCTTATAATTAGATGAAATAGGAAGAAAGTATATTTTTCTTGAATTAGTGAACTTTGACAAATAAAAAAAGAACAAAAAAAATTAGTAGAGTAGCTAGTGAGTATTAAGTTGAGCTAATCCCATCTCCATTAAAACAATGTCATGTATGCATATTTCATTTTATGTTTTGTATATGAATTGGTTTTCATCTTTCATCATTCATTCAAAGCACTTCTATATTAAAAAGAGTGATTACAAATTATAAACAAATCATGTAAGTAGGATTTATGGTTCAAAATGTCCTTTTTTAATTGATATTTTGCACCTCATTCTTTCCACCGTTGTTTATTAAGGAATGCACAATACTAGAGATCATAACTAATTTCTGTATAACTATCATAAATTTTATTATGTCATTATTTGTGTTGTAAATATTGCACTTCCTTCCCATCAACCAAAGTTTGAATAAATCTGTAACTGTAGTTGATATATCAATTTCCTACACTCTTTACTATGCAATTTTAGCAGACTGAGTACACATCAGTTTTATTATATATGTATTAGGCACATATGTATATGTAAAGCCTCAGTAAACTTATTAGCACCTTACTGTCACTGTATGTCCAGAATTATCTTGTTATATTAGAGGCATATATTGGTTTATATAAATTTTGTGTGTGTGTGTGTGTGTGTGTGTGTGTGTGTGTGTGTGTGTGTGTGTGTGTGTGTGTGTGTGTGTGTGTGTGTGTGTGTGTGTGTGTGTGTGTGTGTGTGAGTGTATGTGTGAGTGTATGTGTGAGTGTATGTGTGAGTGTATGTGTGAGTGTATGTGTGTGTGTATGTGTGTGTGTATATGTGTGTGTATATGTGTGTGTGTGTGTGTGTGTGTGTGTGTGTGTGTGTGTGTGTGTGTGTGTGTGTGTGTGTGTGTGTGTGTGTGTGTGCGTGTGCATGCGCATGCCTAATATACATATACATATGTATGGTTATACTGTATAAATATATGTATGTATATATGGGGTGTGTGAAAAAATAATCAAAGCCCTTTGTCAGAAAGCTGAACAAGGAGGAACAGAAATAATACTGCATTTAACCTAATCATGACAGGAGCCCCTCATGCTAAACCAAACAACTTGGAGCGCATGCAGTGTCAGCCGCTTGAGGGAAATATCAGAAACAAGGAAAAAATAAGATTGTCTTTATGGTTTTGGCTGCTACATAAATAGTTTCTTAGACAATGAAGGCAAAGAGAGGCTTTAAGCCTACTTTTGATTGGCTATTTCTCCACAACAATTGTAGCCGCCAGGCATAAACATGCATACAAATATTTAGCATGCATAACTTAGAGTAGGCTAAACCAAGCTTGAAGAAAAGATGAGGGATAGTCAGGATGTTATATGGCTGAAAGTGTTAGAAATAGATAGGTAATGCCCTTTTCCTAACCAAGAGATATGGTAAGAAGGTAAAAGCAATCATGTCTTAATAATTCCATGAATAAAGGAGAGAAAAAATTAAGAGAAAATCTACTTTGGGAAAGTTTAAATCACAAAGAAAGCATTTTCAATTTGCCAAATCTATTTCCTGGCCTGAGATGGTCTACTGGAAAGATTGGTTAAAAATCTAGTCAGGAGTACATAACATAGAAAAAAAGCACACAGGTAAAGACCAGAAAAATGTTGATCAAGTACATATAATGCATTTCGGCTAAGCATTTCCACTAAGCTAGCATATCGCTTCAGAGTAATGATCTGGCTGGTATATTAATACAAATATACAACACTAATTTGGAGCTAAAGAGAGACGGACTGACCTAAGCTGAGGTGACCACAGTCAACCATGCAGGGTCCCACTTCACCGAAATTTCACAAGCTAGATAGCTCCAGCCTTGAGTGTGCCAACCTGATCAGCATGCAAAATGTGAATCCGATATCAACCTTGGGAAAAAGGAACAAGAAGAGTATTGCTAAAACTATTGATCTGCAGTTTATGGATGGAGTCCAGGTAATGGCACTCTGATTCGTGTGGGAATAAGGAAGGAAAAATCACTCGGTGTAAATTCACATCTTGGCCGTTAAATACACATCTTGCAGTAGAAGCAGCAATAAAGATGAAGTGAAATATCAGGTTTACTGACTGACTACATGTATTAATAACCGCGGAAAAATCATGGATACACTACCCTTGCCTCTTAACAGAACAGAAGTTCTTCACTATAGATGATCAGAACCTTACATAGTGAAAACGAAAACATACATGGGTATATCGAAACGAAGAAATGTTTAAGATGTAACTACAATCTTGCCAAGAATATGAGGAGTATATGTACTCCTAATATATCACTTAGATCACAGGAGTGGCGCTGTGTTTTTTCTATTCTGTTGGTATCTGGTAATTTCGAAAAGTACATATATTGATAATAATTAACCGGCGAGATCGGTGATTGACAAGTCAAGTGGCCGCGTGGGGGCCAACAGTAGGGAAGAGGCAACATAAAGTATAAATATCTTATGTTTAAAGGAGCTCCCATTCTTCTTTATATGTGTTTGTTTCGGTAGATGAGATTCTCAAAGTTAGGCTGTGACTGCTTTTCATGTATGGTTCTGGTTAAAAGAGGTAGAGGAGTCTGTTATTTGTGTAATTTAGCCAGAGGAGCGAATGAATCAGTGAAGCGTCACGAGTCTAAAGCTCATCTCGTTCTTGACGCTTGCACTCGCACGGCTTTGATATGAGCAAGGGGATCAAGAGGAGGCTGGGAAGATAGAGTAAATTGAAAGAGGCGTCTGCACAAAGGATGTTCGACGCATATGGAAGGCCGAAGAGCATGCGGTGGATGTATTTGCTAGTGAAAAAAGGAGGTTAGTGGAGTTAGGTGGATGGAGTGGAGAAAGTTCAGAGAGAGCTATAAAGCTAGCGATTATAACCGGCATTCCAGATAGGATGTCGATGTTGTTACAGTAGATATAGGACGTTGAATTAATAGATGTGAATAATTTACTTGATAGAATCAGAATTTTGTCTGCAAGGTGAGAAGGAAGTAGCTACTTTGGTTGCTGCAGGAGGATCAGCAGGAGCTGTGGTTGGATGGGCCTCAGGACAATTCGAATTCCATGCCCGTAGTGGGAGGTACTAGTAGGGGAAATAAGGATAAAAACTCTAGCGTTTTTTCTGATCGTTCGACTAGTGTTATCAATCTACGTAATGTTGAAAGTATGAGGAAGATCCATGTGGCAGTCGTTAGAAGATAAAGTGTGAGTGTACTGTACCAAAGAAGTGGAGTTGATAGTGAAAGGGGTCCGACATGTCAGATCCTTGGTACTAGATATATATAGAGAGAGACATAGATAGATAGATGAATTGAAAGATGGTATTAAAGTGGTAATAAGGATGGATGTGATCAGCTAACTGGGTAAAGTGAAGTCTGGGATAGGGAAAGTGATGTTTGTGGAGGTACCGTATACAGTTGCCACGATGAAGGCTGAATTACACTATGGCAGTGGGGTTAGAAGAAAGAAGGGCTTCGGAAACTAAGACGTCCTTAGGTGACGGCAAATAAAGGTTGTGAAGCATTGTTTGGAAACTCCGAGGGAGTCGAGAGATGAGTGGTTTATTGCTTAAATTAGTACAAGTACCATAAGTAAACAAGTTAGATGCTCTAACCAGAGAGAAAGAATTGTCTCCGTGTACTAGAGGGTAAAAGAGAAGGAAAGGCCATAGCGAGTCGCTGTTGATGTAAAGCCTCGATCACAACCGCACTCATGGATTTTTTAATCGTGCGACTGCGTTTTATTGCCTAAGGTGAGAGTCGTAGAGGATGTGGAGGCAAAAAAAAAGTAGCGGTAAATTCGTAAGGCGGGAGTAAGAGCGACGTAATCGTGACGGGCTGCCCTTGAGAGTGACGTAAGAAGCTCGCAGCAACACTTGCGTTTTGGTACGTTCATACCTCGTAGTGGTAGTAAGGAGGAAGTACGGCAGTCTTGCGACAGCTGCACGACAGACACACTTACGATATATGAGCAGAAAGGACTGCACGGTGAAAATGCGGTGCACATGCGTTACTCTTACATCCCTCGCAATGTCAACGCTCGCTTGGACGCAATTGCCGTCCGTCCTTTGTCGATTTTAGGTGTTAAATGAACGCATATAAAGACAGAATGTGCTTCACCATCATCATAATAATAATGATAAAAACAATAATAACAATTACAATGACCCTAATTATGAACAAAAACCGGTCCTTCAACTTCCATCTCCAATCCCAAAAGAGCCATTCATATGCTCCTTAGCACTCCATTTCTTCAGTCCCTCTGGCAATGGGGTAGGCCTATGGGGTCCATGTGCCAGACTTAAGATCCGAGTCTTTGTGTGTGGGAGGGGGGGGGGAGTAAAGAAAGTTTGAGCGTAAGAGGTAAGTATGCGTATTACTTTCATAAGTGAGGGAGAGGCATGTAAAATCCTTTCATGAGTGAGGGAGAGACGTATGTATTCCTCTCATGATTGAGGGAGACGCATGTATTCTTTTCATGAGTGAGGGAGAGTCATGTGTTTCCTTTTGCGAGTGAGGGAGAGACATTAAAGTTTCTTTCATGAGTGACAGACATGCACTTCAATTCATGAGTGAAGGAGAGACGTGTGCTTCCCTTTGTGAGTGAGGGAGAGACGTGTGTTCCCTTCGCGAGTGAGGGAGAGGCATGAGCTTCCTTTCACGAGTGAGGGAGAGACACATGCTTCCCTTTATGAGTGAGGGAAAGAGGTTTGCTTCCTTTCATGAGTGAGGGAGAGATTAGTGCTTCTTTTCACGAGTGAAATAAGTGAAACGCGCGGGTTGGGTACACCTTTTTATACCCCATCAGTGCTCGGTCGTTCTGTTTACTTCGTAGGTTGTGGTGCGCCCGTCTTGCTTCACGCTCGCGGGAAACTTCTGATCAATTTCCGTCCACCTTGCGGCGACGAGCGACTTGGACAAACGGTTTTATTTCAATGATAAGTGGAAAAAAAAACGCACGGCTGACCTGCATGTTCCTCGCGTGTTCCGTGCGTCGGGAGCAAGGGCAACGAGCGGCCATGGCTCCTTTCTGGAAGTTGTAGAACCTACGTTGCCCGTGAGTTCCTTGGTGTTTTTTTCCGTTAAAATATCGTAGAGTGGAAGTACGGCCGGTTGTGAACGAGGCTTAACACATAGGCAGGATTGTATTTTCTTAAGTGATTGGCTTTTTAGGAAACAATTGAGAACAGAAAATGCGGAGACGATCACAAGATTCCATTTTTTTTCTTCCATTTTACAGAGGCCCAGCAGATAAGTGTTGATGATTAACAGTCCCGCATTTCGTTCTCAAGAAATATACCAGACATACTACAAGCATAGTGTTACTTTATTTTCCATGAAGTGAAATGCAACAAAGTCATGCAAAATGCTTTTTTTGGCAATGATGTACACTGTACCTGTTTTCTACTTCAAAACATAAAAAGCGTCACTTTCATCCCAATGAATATAACACTGGAGTTCATAAAGAATATCGAGAGGAAGAAGGAAACAGTGGTGGATGGTTACGCGTATATTGTTGATAAACAAAGGGAAACTGTGACCCCCTTCTGATGCATAAGGAGGGGAAGATGAGGATATGTGCTTGAGGAGAAATCCACAGTCACTGCCATCCACCGCAAAGCACTGAAGAACGTATAGAACATCAAGTAAAGAGCAGAGGATTCTGAGGAAGCACCATCATTCATAAGTGCACGTGTGGCTACCCTCTCGACGCTGCCCTTTCGAAAAGAGATGGACACGCCATTCGTCATAAATGTCAAATAATAATAATAATAATAATAATAATAAAAATTCGGCCTGGAAGCATACGATTGGGTCGATGTGGGAGTGGAACAAGTATAAGCTAGGGAACGATAGACGAAATCTCATTATCAACTACGAGGACTTTTTGAAGACTGTTGCTCACAATCTCTATGCTATAATTTGTTCCGGCTGACTGAATATATTTAATTTACTTAAAACCTTTGAATAAATGTCCTTAATTACATATTACTGACCAAATACCTTCCCTTACTGCGAGATGAAAATTGCTTCTATAAAGTCATTTGTGCTTATTTGATGATATTTCGATTCGGAATAACGACTGTCGGCGATGTTGCCGTTCAGTCACGTGGTTGTCGGCGATCTAACTACAAGTCGCTACAAAGTCGGAAAGGGATTCTCTACCTGCGTGTCAATAACGTTATGGATTAATATGTACATGTACGTAAAACAGCTTGCCAAATTTAAGTTTGCAAATTTTCTCTAAAACCATGAAGCCTTCAGTTCGTACTGATGATTAAAATTATTATTTTACAGTACAGTAGTTATTTGTAAAAAAAAAAAAAAAAAAAAAAAAAAAAAAAAAAAAAAAAAAAAAAAAAACTTTATACAGTACTTTTATTTGTTAAACAAATGCTTGGGCCTGTAAAAAGGTTTTGTTCTTTGGTTTCAATGTATTGTAGAGGATTTCATTGTATAATAATTGTAAAAAAAATAAAGGTTACTACTTCACGGATTTCGCCTATCACGGGTTCTTTTTGGAACGTAACCCCCGGCGAAAAACGAGGGTTCACTGTATACTTAACTGAGCCAAGAATGTCCTTAACTTTATAAAGAAGGAACGAACATGAACAACGTGTCAGTCTACGGTCACGATCTTGTACCATATCGTGTGGAGCAAATGGAACGACTACATCATGCACAAGTTAGAATTCGGTTTACTGGTTAATGACAGGAAAAAAAAAGCGAGTAGATATAACAGTAAACAGTAGAATGGAGAAAATAAACTACCAGAGAGAAGAAAATATAGTTAGAAAGTCTTTATAACGTACAGATTGGAAAAGAAAATGTGATAAATCAAAACTGAATGTTGAGTTAATGTAGACAGTGAATGTAGAGTCCCACATTCAGTTAAAGAAGGCATATGCAGGCTGACAACCGAGTACCAAACACTGACAACACCAGTGCACAATCTTCAAGGATCTAGACCACATACCTTCAAGGAATGTCTGAGAGCTTGGGCGGCCGAGTGGAAGTCCTTAGCGGCGGCAGCACGTGGGGTCTCCGAGGCACGGTTTCCACAGGGCTGAATCTGTAGTCTCCCGGGAACATGGGCGGCGCCAAGGATACGCTGCGAGGACCTGCCGTAGAAGGGCGCATGGGGCTTGTGGGACTCGTGACTTCTTCAGGTGCTTGCGGCTCCAAGGACGAGACCAGTTTCGGGAGGGAGGCGCGGCGATTCACGTGGGAAGGAGGGTAGTAGAAGTCGGGGGAGGGAAGTTCCTCGGCTGTGATGGCTATTTGGCCTGGGATCTCGGTTTGGGGGCTGGAAGAGACGACCGGTTTTAGGGAAGGTTTGCTGATTTATTGCAACAAGAGGAGGTCGACAGAAAAACGTGGTAACTATTGTGTGTTAAGATATATATACTTTCTCTCATTCTCTCTGTCTCTGTCTCTGTCTGTCTGTCTCTGTCTCTCTGTCTCTCTGTCTCTCTGTCTCTCTCTCTCTCTCTCTCTCTCCCTCTCCCTCTCCCTCTCTCCCTCCCTCTCTTTCACCCACTTTCTTACCCATATGACTGGTTGCCTTGACTTGCTGTTGAAGGACGAGTCACGTGATTGCGTTGTGTTGTGGCCTGATTCTTGGTTGAGTAAGATTCTGCTGGCGAAGTCACCACGGTTGTTCTGGAGCAGTATCTATAATAACAACTTTGTAGAATGAATAAAGTTTCGTGTTTGCGCCTTTACTGATTGGTGGAAAGTTACATGTCACGAATAGGAGTAAGAAGTTATACGTGACGGCGTTGAAATGACTTATTCGTGTCAGCTGGTGTTTTGTGAATCATATTTGGACGAAAGAATAAAAAAAAGGATTGTCACGGTATAACTATCAAGAGCATGCTATAACTCCAACATTAAGAATAGCCTATTTTATTTATACAACAATAGAAAGAGAGAAATAAAGATGAATATGTTAAAAGGGGAAACAATATATTTAAATATATTCACTATATACTGCAATTGTGTACAAAGATTTTGGGATCTGATAGAAAGTAATGATTGAGCTTTTAACACATATATCTGGCATACACTTTTCCGTTCTTCTTGCTAGACAATAATTCAAAACACAATCAAACCAACACACCTTACGAGAAGTCTTATCAAGAGGATCAGCAGCAGGACCAGAAATACAGCCAAGCCATACAACAATAGCAAAGTGAAGTTAAAGAATTCGCAGTCACACCTGTTGCCGGTTTCACTGTAGGTGCAGTCGGACCTGAGGAAGGGGAAAGGAGAGAATTAGGAGGTTGCAATGTTGCATGCAAGGTAGGATCTTGATGGGTCTTTATTGTTCAAGGTAAAGTAGTCGTTTCATAAGCAGGTCTTTGTGGAGATCTGACTAAGTATTATAATTTACCAATAGTTTGCTAGATCTATGACTATATATTGTTTCTTGTGCAAAATCCACAACACAGCAAATTGCGTAATAAAAAAGATATATATTATTAATTATGATAGAATTATATAGATTATTGCAATAATGAATATCTACTCAGTATCCTATAATAATCTGAACAATGTTAGTGCTTGATAGTTAATGTTATTATTATCATAACGATAACCGTTTCCATTATGATCCTAAATATCATATAGTAAAGATCAAGTGATAATTATTATTATAATTACAATACACATGCAATTCAAATCATCATATTTTCAGTTACACAAGCACGCACGTACGCACCTGACCACACACACACACACACACACACACACACACACACACACACACACACACACACACACACACACACACACACACACACACACACACACACACACACACACACACACACACACACACACACATACAGACACACACACACACACACATACAGGCACACACACACACACACACACACACACACACACACACACACACATATATATATATATATATATATATATATATATATATATATATATATATATATATATATATATGCATGTGTGTGAGTGTGTGGAGGAAGAAAGAAAGAGACAAACAGACAGAACGAGAACGAGACAGGCACAGTCTCACGGCGAAAGCACCGGGCACGTACTCGGGGCAGATGCACGTGCTGTTCGTGCACGTGAGGTCGCCCCCGCACTTGGCCCAGGGTCCGCAGGCGTCCCCGTGGCCCCTGCTGCTGTTGTCGTGCAGGTCGGGGAAGTCGTCTTCCTTCGTTGGGACGACTAGAGAAGGGGGAGGAGAGGAGGATGGCCTGAGGAGGAGAAGTTAAGCATGTCAGTTGGTGTGGTTTGCACGGTGGGGATTGCATACGAATAACTAGGGAGTGGAGAGAGAGAGGGGGGGGAGGGAGGGTGGAGAGAGGGAAGGAGGGAGGGAGGGAGAGAGAGGGAGGGAGGGAGGGAGGGAGGGAGGGAGGGAGGGAGGGAGGAGAGAGAGAGAGAGAGAGAGAGAGAGAGAGAGAGAGAGAGAGAGAGAGAGAGAGAGAGAGAGAGAGAGAGAGAGAGAGAGAGAGAGAGAGAGAGAGAGAGGGGGAGGGAGGGAGGGAGGAAGAGAGGGAAAGAGGGAGGGAGAGAGGGAGAAAGAGAGAGAGGGGGGGGAGAGAGAGAGAGAGAGAGAGAATGGGGAGGAGAGGAGGTTGGGCTGAGGAAGAGAAGTTAAGCATGTCAGTTATGTTTGGTTAGTGTTTAACCAATTTAGTTATATATTTTTTCATTGGTGTGGTTAGCACGGTGGGGATTGCAAACGAATAACTAGGTGAGAGAGAGAGAGACTCTTTTTTGAGTCTCTCAAAGTCAATTTTAGACCTCCTAAAACTATATTCTTAACATCCTTTCCTGGTAACTGACTTCCCAATTTTCATTTTCGTAGCAACATGTCTTTATCACTATTCCACTGGGGCTGGACATTTGGCTGAATCAACCTTTCATCTTGGACTGTTCACTGTTCACTGTTCATCTTGACGGGTGCCTGTTCGCCCATGATGGTGATGTCAAGTCGCGATCACATTCTGTTCCTGGGAAAGCCCATGTGATGTCCTCAGACTGCTGGGGGCTAATCAAGCCAGGAAACGGAGGGCTACGGAGTTTCAACCTCTCGAACGTGCAAACATGCCTTACGCGAAACGCTCCATCTTTTTCTGAGAGATAAAAGAGGTTCTTTTTGCGGAATAATGCACTTCGGAGAGGGATGTACTCTGCTGTGGATTTTCATTTTATCAGCATTTCGGGGAAAATAATTCTGAAGCTAACGGATCACGGGTTTATTTATTTATTAATATTTTTTTTATGGTGTTTTGCTCGTCGCTGGGAGAACTTGAGCTGTGAAACCTACTTATCGTCATTTCTTGGATTATATGTTGAATATGGATAAGAGGCATAAACTGCCCTTTTGTTGCTGATGTTTTGTATACGTGGGAGTCTCACGTACAAGAATCCCATGTGTAGTTTATGTATGCATATCCGATGTCACTAAGAGTTGGCATCAGCAGATTGGAAAGATATTGACGTGTATTATTGTCAGTAATGAAACTGGAAATATCACTGCATAACTTTAATGACTGGTTCTTCGAAAGGTAAATGGGCACATATATTACTTAAAACGATGAAATATTGAACAGATGCAACTGTAGAGCTTGGATTGGCTGATCTGTAACGTTTAGAAGAAGCGTAGTGGGGTATGAGAGAGAAAAAAGAGAAAGCTGAAAAAGGAGAATGGAGTATTTCAAAATGTTTAGATAAAACTAAAGAGTCACAAGAAAAGTAAAGTAGGAAATTAAGGGCACAAGAGCGAAAGGAAGTATAGATACAATTAAATAGGGGGAAGGGATGAAAGCTATCATTAATAAAGGAAAAAGGAAGAAAAAGCATCACGTACCCTGCTCTGCAAATACAGTTGAGACAGACGTTTGGTGGTCTGCAGGAGAGAGGAGCTAAGCAACAGAATCCTTTTCGAGCGAAGTTGTTCTCTGGAAAAATGGGATACGTGCTTAGATATGATTATAAGTATAAATGTAAGTGCCTATTTATATTTATATCCATGTCTATCTATAAGTAATTCAGCGACTGCGGAGAACATCAGGGGATTATACTAGGGTGTTACAACTACCGTATAACTGCAAGAAATAGTTTGGCTCTAAATATAAGAAATCAGATTCTCATGTTTTTATTGGTCAAACAGTTGGCATCGCTATCGGTGAATGGTCAAGGAAACGGGCATAAGGTCACAGTCATTTGAGTAAGTGCTTGCTTAATTTTGAAACATTGGTCCATGGTGTTTCAGACTGTAAAATCGAAGAGGGTTATCCATTTTGATTTTACCGTGTATGTGTTTGTGTTCATGGAAGGGTTGAAAAAGGTTGAAAAGGGTCCCACAATAATGACAGGGTCGTGTTGTTATTGATCTGCTTAGCCAAGGTATCCGTCCTCTTCAATAGACGTTATAGTAGGAAGAAAAATTGGAGTGTACTGGATTAGCAGCTGACTCTCAGAAGAACGCTGTGGCTAGCCGTTCCATGGATGCATAGTCTGCATTTCATCGTTCTCTCAGCGATAAATGTTCCATAATGATTGTATCTATAACACCAGTGAACGGGAATTGACCACCTGCTCCGTCCGTTTCCATGTTTGCATCTTATTCTTTCCACATGTTTCGTTTACTCAGGGTCCGTTTTACAGTGACGTGGATATTCTTCAAGTGAGTAAATGCTCTCATTTATTTGTCCTCCCAAAGGCAGACCGAGAACACAAGGGCTATCAATGCTCACATAAGCATAGAGGCTTGGCATGTAGAACGGACGCTCGCAGCAAGTCGGGAAGATCCATTTGTGTTGGATATCACTATTTCCATGTGACTACGCTCCACTGAGAATGGGTGGGCGACCGAGTCGATAATATTGATGGCATGAAAAGGGACGCTCAGCGAGTTTTATTAAAAGAATGTACTTATCTTTCATTATTATTATTAATATAGTGATTCAATGCATTGTTTACATCATGATTGTGTCCTCTAATCATCTTTTAGTGTCTCGACTCTTCTCTCGAGTAAGCCTCAACTTTGGTACTATTTACTTAGGATACGATACTAAACATTTTTTTAAATGTCACGAACGTACATTCGTTTAGGCGTTCAGCACAAGAAGGGACACACATTCTGTCTAAGATCAAGGGACGTTTATGATTGACAGACAAGATGCTGAACAGCTTGCATCGCGTCTCCTGAACATTTTAAAAATGGCGTTATTGTCCCTTCCTTTATGCGGGTCTGGGGTGTTCTGTTGCAAGTGGTCCTGCACTCGTCCACTGTACAAGATTTTAGTCTCGTGACCTATTCCGACATCACGAAGCAATATGCAAAAATCAACAGCCTGAAGTCTTGAAGAATCTGGTACTGCAATCCAGGTGTTTCACCCCCGAGCACGAATAGCATGCCAAGTTGCGCCGTGAAACAACTGACACTAAAACGAATAAACAAAACCTATGCTAGTCTAAAGGTAACTCCAGCGTATGTGCCGGCTAAGTTCTTTCGGTAAATATATCAGGATTTTGAATAGCTTGTGTTGCCGCTACTGAGCAGTAAGTATATACCTGTATCATTGAGCAGTAGCTATATACCTAAGTTATTGAGCAGTAAGTAAATACCTACGCAAACCGACCTTGCCGTACGCCCTTAAACATGAGAATTTTTTTTTACGAACACGACATTCCAACAGGTGTAAGAAAAGGAGGAAGAACTTGAAGATTGACTGGTTGGTCGAAGTCTATTTTCTGAAACTAGAACAGTCATAAAATACGACATTCCCACAGCGCGTTAGCCGTTTGTCGCATCTTAACTGTGAGACTTTTTGAGATGCGTGGCACGGTCAAGAGTTCTGTTCCTGCAGCTGCGATAGGGTCCTGAATTTCACCCCTTGCCCAGACCCTGGCTCGCATATCGCATTACATAAACAATAATGATGTTGCTATTTGTGTTCATCAGAAAAGAAACACTTTCTGAGTCCCTTGAAGCCAAGATCATAAGATACTGAATTCATAAGCGGAATTCTACTTATTTTATCACTTCTTTATTATTTTTCATGAGGTGGTTGTAAGTAGTCTGAAACGGCATTCTGATAATAAATAAATAATTAATCTCATTGGTATATGACCTCTCTCTCTCTATCTATCTATCTCTCTATCTCTCCTCTCTCCCCCCCCCCCTCTCTCTCTCTCTCTCTCCCTCTCCCTCTCCCTCTCTCTCTCTCTCTCTCTCTCTCTCTCTCTCTCTCTCTCTCTCTCTCTCTCTCTCTCTCTCTCTCTGACACACGCACACACAAACAATCAATGAACTTCATAATTTACTAACCGGCTGCACTCTTCTCAGTTGTTCTCCGATTCGGCGATTCGTCAATTTCCAAATTAACGGATTCCAAAGTAGAAGAGCCAGGTGTTGATGAGTCCGTGGTGCCAGAGCTGATACCGCCCTCAAAAACTGGTAGCTGGATGGTGGTGCTAGCTACTGTGGTTTCAGTGGTTGTACTTGGGGTCTTGGTTTTAATGGTGGTACTAGTAACTGGCGTGGTTTCAGTGGTGGTACTACTAGCTTTCGTGGTTTCACTAGCTTTATTACTAACTATTGTAGTCCCGATCGTTGGACTATTGAAGGCTAAAGCACTGATTGTTGTTCTGATAAAAGGCGTGGATGTTGGAAGGGGGTTGTTGATGGTACTAGCAGTTACGTCGTCACTGACACCAATGGCATTTCTGGTATTTTTGAATGCTTCATCAGGATTTGTAAAGCTAGTTTCGTTGACACTATTTCTGTCAGCTGTACTGTTGAAGTCAACTGCAGGATTAACAGTTGTGGTTTTAATACCTATGATGTCAATATTATCATTGAGAGTTATGTTGTCAGGTGCTACAATACTAGTTGTGTTGTCTATTTCTGTAAGGTCAGTTGTGTTGTCAGTTTCTGCAATGTCAGTTGTCTTGTCAATTATTGCAATGTCAGTTCTATTGTCAGTTATTGCAATGTCAGTTGTGTTGTCAGCTTCTGCAATGTCAGTTGTGTTGTCAGCTTCTGCAATGTCAGTTGTGCTGTCAGTCTCTGCAATGTCAGTTGTGTTGTCAGTTATTGCAATGTCAATTGTGTTGTCAGTTATTGTAATGTCAGTTGTGTTGTCAGTTATTACAATGTCAGTTGTGTTGTCAGTCTCTGAAATGTCAGTTGTGTTGTCGGTTATTGCAATGTCAGTTGTATTGTCAGCTTCTGCAATGTCAGTTGAGTTGTCAGTTATTGCAATGTCAGTTGAGTTGTCAGTTATTGCAATATCAATTCTATTGTCATTTATTGCAATGTTAATTGTGTTGTCAGTTTCTGCAATGTCAGTTGAGTTGTCAGTTATTGCAATGTCAGTTGTGTTGTCAGTTATTGCAATGTCAGTTGTGTTGTCAGCTTCTGCAATGTCAGTTGAGTTGTCAGTTATTGCAATGTCAGTTGTGTTGTCAGCTTCTGCAATGTCAGTTGAGTTGTCAGTTATTGCAATGTCAGTTGTGTTGTCAGCTTCTGCAATGTCAGTTGAGTTGTCAGTTATTGCAATGTCAGTTGTGTTGTCAGCTGCAATGTCAGTTGAGTTGTCAGTTATTGCAATGTCAGTTGTGTTGTCAGCTTCTGCAATGTCAGTTGAGTTGTCAGTTATTGCAATGTCAGTTGTGTTGTCAGTTATTGCAATGTCAGTTGTGTTGTCAGCTTCTGCAATGTCAGTTGAGTTGTCAGTTATTGCAATGTCAGTTGTGTTGTCAGCTTCTGCAATGTCAGTTGAGTTGTCAGTTATTGCAATGTCAGTTGTGTTGTCAGCTTCTGCAATGTCAGTTGAGTTGTCAGTTATTGCAATGTCAGTTGTGTTGTCAGCTGCAATGTCAGTTGAGTTGTCAGTTATTGCAATGTCAGTTGTGTTGTCAGTTGAGTTGTCAGTTATTGCAATGTCAGTTGTGTTGTCAGCTTCTGCAATGTCAGTTGAGTTGTCAGTTATTGCAATGTCAGTTGTGTTGTCAGCTTCTGCAATGTCAGTTGAGTTGTCAGTTATTGCAATGTCAGTTGTGTTGTCAGCTGCAATGTCAGTTGAGTTGTCAGTTATTGCAATGTCAGTTGTGTTGTCAGCTTCTGCAATGTCAGTTGAGTTGTCAGTTATTGCAATGTCAGTTGTGTTGTCAGCTTCTGCAATGTCAGTTGAGTTGTCAGTTATTGCAATGTCAGTTGTGTTGTCAGCTTCTGCAATGTCAGTTGAGTTGTCAGTTATTGCAATGTCAGTTGAGTTGTCAGTTATTGCAATGTCAGTTGAGTTGTCAGTTATTGCAATGTCAGTTGAGTTGTCAGTTATTGCAATGTCAGTTGAGTTGTCAGTTATTGCAATGTCAGTTGAGTTGTCAGTTATTGCAATGTCAGTTGAGTTGTCAGTTATTGCAATGTCAGTTGTGTTATCAGCTTCTGCAATGTCAGTTGTGTTAGTTATTGCAATGTCAGTTGAGTTGTCAGTTATTGCAGTGTCAGTTGAGTTGTCAGATATTGCAATATCAGTTGAGTTGTCAGTTATTGCAATGCCAATTGTGTTGTCAGATTCTGCAATGTCAATTGTGTCATCAGTTATTGCAATGTCAGTTGAGTTGTCAGTTATTGCAATGTCAGTTGAGTTGTCAGTTATTGCAATGTCAGTTGAGTTGTCACTTATTGCAATGTCAGTTGAGTTGTCACTTATTGCAATGTCAGTTGTGTTATCAGCTTCTGCAATGTCAGTTGTGTTAGTTATTGCAATGTCAATTGAGTTGTCAGTTATTGCAGTGTCAGTTGAGTTGTCAGTTATTGCAATATCAGTTGAGTTGTCAGTTATTGCAATGTCAATTGTGTTGTCAGATTCTGCAATGTCAATTGTGTCATCAGTTATTGCAATGTCAGTTGAGTTATCAGATATTGCAATGTCAGTTGAGTTGTCAGTTATTGCAATGTCAGTTGTGTTATCAGCTTCTGCAATGTCTGTTGTGTTGTCAGTGATTGCAATGTCAGTTGAGTTGTCACTTATTGCAATGTCAGTTGAGTTGTCACTTATTGCAATGTCAGTTGTGTTATCAGTTATTGCAATGTCAGTTGAGTTGTCAGTTATTGCAATGTCAGTTGTGTTATCAGCTTCTGCAATGTCTGTTGTGTTGTCAGTGATTGCAATGTCAGTTTTGTCGTCAGCTTCTGCAATGTCAATTGTGTCATCAGTTATTGCAATGTCAGTTGAGTTGTCAGTTATTGCAATGTCAGTTGAGTTGTCAGTTATTGCAATGTCAGTTGAGTTGTCAGTTATTGCAATGTCAGTTGTATTATCAGCTGCAATGTCAGTTATTGCAATGTCAGTTGAGTTGTCAGTTATTGCAATGTCAGTTGAGTTGTCAGTGATTGCAATGTCAGTTGTGTTGTCAGCTTCTGCAATGTCAGTTGAGTTGTCAGTGATTGCAATGTCAGTTGTGTTGTCAGTGATTGCAATGTCAGTTATTACAATGTCAGTTTTGTCGTCAGTTATTGGAATATCAGTTGAGTTATCAGTTTCTGCGATGTCAGTTGAGTTGTCAGTTATTGCAATGCCAGTTCTCATGACAGTTTCTACAATGTCAGTTACGTTATCAGTTTCTGAAGTGTCAGTTCTCCTGTCAGTTATTGCAATGTCAGTTATGTTGTCAATTTCTGCAATGTCATCTGTGTTTTCAGATTCTCCAATATCAGTTATGTTGTCAACAACACCGATGCCACTTGCTGCGTTATTTGTGTTGTCAGCTACGATGTCAGTTCTGTTGTCAAGAGCTGTAAAGTTGGCTACGTTGTCAACTGCGTTGACATATGTGTTGTCAATTGTTGTGTCATTTACTGCAAAGTAAATGTCAGTTGTGCTGTCAACTGTATTGTCAAAAAATATGTTCTCAAGATCTACGTCAGCTGTGGTGGAAATTTCTGCATTATCAGTTGTGTTTCCAGCTGCTACTGTGTCGATTGTGTTGTCAATATTTGTGTGGCCATCTTCTAATTCATTTGTGTTATCTGAGTTGGCAGTTGTGTTAGCAGTAAAGTTAGTCACAGCATCGACAGTTGTACTGTAAATGCTTGTGGATTCTGCAACTGTGTTATTAAGAAGTGTCCTACCAACGTCTTTTTCTTTGGAATCTGTCATATTGTTATTTCTGTTATTCCCAACATGATTCTCTCTCGCTTCGCCATTCTCGTTCCTAAAAAAGGTGTTGTCAAAAGTTGTGTTTTCAGCAGATATGTTGCCAACAGTTGTGCTTTGAGCTGTTGTCTCGGCACTTGAGTTCATTTCGATTCGGTTGGCTGTTTCAGGCTCCACCACATTCGTTTCAACGGACGCCTCAGTAACCACGGCGGTTGCAGGAACTGTGAAACCTGTTGAATGGTCCAATACTGACTGCCGCCGCGTCGTGTTACCGGCAGGAGTCGTATCAAACACTGAAGCTTCGGTGTGTGTGCTTTCTTCGGTTACGTTGGATTCGACGTCGGCTGTGAACACGTTTTCGATGTCAGATGACGTAAGGTTGGTGTGGGACCCGCGGAATTTGATAACATTAGTGGTATTAGCAGTCGTAGAGTCGATGTCGAGATCTTTTGAGCTACGGTTATTCTTGAGCACTGTGCCATCAACTGGCATTGAGTTAGCTGTAGAATTATCACTATTTGTTGTGGTGACATCTACAGCATCGATGGTGTTCGTGTAAATCTCTACAGAGCTTTCTGCGGTGGTGTAAACATCAACGTTTCCAGCTTCAGTAAAGGTAGTACCATCTGTTACGGTAGCCCCTATAATACCATCTATTCCATCTACTGTAGTATCCCCTACAATACCATCTATCGTAGTATCTCCTGTACTCGCACTCTCTAAATGCACAGCAGTAGAGGTTTCTATTTGGTTTTCAGTCTCTGTATCCGCAGCGGTGCCACGATCACTTAAACCAGCATCTGTTACGGGATTCCTCGTTATCGTAGTAACAGCAGTGCTTATCTCAACAGTGGTGCCATAATTACCAGTGCCAACAGCTATACGGGTAAGATCAGAGGTCGTGGTTTTATCACCCGTGGCAATGTTGTTAATAGGAACCGTACTAAATGTTGCTATATCGACGTCCTTAGTACCTGCGATTGCCACATTAACCTCCGGCGCAGTAGTAGTCGTGGTACGGGTAGTTGCGACATGAACTGGCGTGGTACCGGCCGTCGTTGTATCAAGCGCTGTCGTATCAACGGTAGTAATGTTAACTGTTGTGGTACCAATCGTCGTGGTGGCTTTTGCAGAGGCAATAGTTGTGGTGTCATATATTTTCGTATCAGAAGTTGCATCGCCATCTATATCAACCTCTGCAGTAGCGTCAACTACAGTTCCAACACTTGTGGCACTAGCAGTCGTGTCAACTTCCATAGTGCCAACAGTTGTATCAACTTTTGATGTTTCAATCGATGCATTGACTTCTGTTGTATCTATTCTTGTTGTGTCAACAGGAGTGACTTCTGTTGAATCTATTCTTGTGTCAACTGGAGTGACTTCTGTTGTATCTATTCTTGTTGTGTCAACAGGAGTGACTTCTGTTGTATCTATTGTTGTGTCAACAGGAGTGACTTCTGTTGTATCTATTCTTGTGTCAACTGGAGTGACTTCTGTTGTATCTATTCTTGTTGTGTCAACAGGAGTGACTTCTGTTGAATCTATTCTTGTGTCAACCGGAGTGACTTCTGTTGTATCAGTAGCAGTGTCAGCTTCTGTTGTTACAATAGTAGTGTCTGCATCTGCTGTCTCAAATGAAGAGCCAACCTCTGCTGCTTCAGTAATAAGGCCAAATTCTGTTGGAATGTAATCTTCTGTTGCATCAGTAGTAGGGCCAACTTCATTTTCAACTGCCGTGTCAATTACTTTTCCATTAACGATAGTGTCAACTTCTGTTCTGCCGGCAGGAGCATCAGTGTGTGTAGTAGCGTCAGTATTGATGGCAAATTCTTCAGTATTAGCAGTCGTTTCAGTTTCTGTTTCATATGAATTGGCATCGACTTTTGGTGCATTTATATCAGTATCGACTTCTATTGCATCGGCATTTGTTGTGTCAGTCATGTCACCTCTCGCCATGCTAACTGTCGTGTCAGCTTCAGTCGTGCTATCAATCGTGTCACTTCCTGTTATCCCAACATCTTTCATGGCGCCAGTCGAGTCAAGAATTGCAACATCAGTAGCTGTGCCGTCTTCTGTTGAATCCATATCACCCAACGCTGCGTCAGTGGGTTCAGCGTCAGCATCAGCAAGGTCAGCAACCGCGGCACCAACTGGCGTGATATCAGCCATTGTTGTCGTCTCGTCCAGAATATCTGATGTCGCTTCCACATGTTCGTCTGATACTGCGTCAACTTCCAAAACCTCATGTCTTATGGTGCCAGGATTAGTAATATCAACGGATGCTGTGGTGGGAACATCTCTGTTAACAGTCACAGTAACGGGATTGCCAACAGGCTCAGCACCTCCACTAACTACACTCGTAACTGTAGTATCGAAATTCGAACTGCTGATACCGGTATTCGTTGGGTTATGTGTGCTACTGTGTATGTTGTTTATGGTAGTCGTAGTGTTGTATGTGTTATTGTGAATGCTATTTGCGGCTTTCGTGGTGCCGAATGTGTTCGTGTAATAGCTATTTGTGACGTCATTTCTTTCACCGGAGTTCGAAGACGTGCCGCTGGCTTCGATACTTGGTCGAGTCGAGTTATCCGCAGCCGCGC
>NC_091587.1:21049240-21051740 GCF_042767895.1 Penaeus vannamei | reverse complement strand
TTCAGGCTTGAGCTTTGTTTGATCTTCCCAAGTCAGGTATTTAATGCCTCGCAGACGAGCTAAATCCTGGTAGCAGTTTGCATCACCACAGTTGTATCTGAAATGAAAAATGAACACAACTTTTCATATCTCACCCTCTGTTTTTACCTTATTTAAAACAAGTGTATCTTTGAAAATCAAAATTTCTAAAAGTATGTTTGATACACTTTATATTTCAACAAACATGCATTCTACACTACAAAAACTCTCCTCTCTTACATCTCAAAGAGTACAGCCCAGTCAGGTAGGAAGAGCAAATGCGTCAGTCCTGCGCCATGCATTCCGATGAAAATGTCTGTCCACTGATCCTGCCTCAGCTGCTGACGGAAATCCATCTGATGGCTGTACTCTGCCTGAAATAGATTTAGAATGCTGAGTGATAAAAGTGACTTGTGTATGCATATATATCCAAGGTCTTTTGTATTTATACATATATATATATATATATATTTTTGAACCTCTATATTTTAAGCATGATCGTGTTTGTTTCATGATAGATTCTTTTATTCTTTATACATGTGAAATCTTTACCTTCCTAACATAGAATTCCTTGTTCTTTTCTAGTGCTCTAATGAGGGCAGGTTGATTCAAAATACGTCTGTATTTTGTATCCCTCACAAGGAATGTCACGTGTATTCTGCCATCACCTATGGACCTCTCAGGAATGTCCAATCGATGTAGAATGTGACGAGAAAATGCATGGAAAAGGCCGCTGTTTTCACAACCCCATATCTGAAATAGAGCAAAAGTGATGAATATTTCTGAAAGACAGAGGGATAAATAAACTACAATAACTGCAAATACCTGAAAACTTTCCCATTTAAAAAAATATCAAATGCAATTTCCTAATACCTTTTCCAGTAAATAAATCCCACTATTTTCAATTTGCCATAAGACCAGGTTCTGATAACAATTTCTAAATGGGCTTTACAGACAGAAAAAAAGGAAACAGAAGTATTTACACTATAAAAGAAATAATCTTACACTTCTGAGACCTTGGGTATAATTAGGGACTTATTTACATATTATCAAGTGAAGAAAGTACATACAATTGGAGTATTATAATAGAGACCAAAGATCATCCTTGGCAGAAGTGGAAACATAACATTCTTGAAACACACTCTTCTTCCTGTGGGAATAAGAAAAAGAACACAATTTACTAAATCTTAAGAGAAAATAACTAAAATTACACTAATTTCTGAAACTCTTCAATCCACAGAAGTCCATTTACAGAATAAAAATCTAATTTCTGAATCATAATTTTTAAATCTTAAAAAATAACTTTAGAAGCTCTTCAAGAATCATTGATATCAACTACCTTTTACATCCTCCAGGTTCCATATCTTGTTCTTTGTAAAGGCATCAAAAGCTGCACCAAAATTGGACCGGTAAGTATAGGTTGTCCATAGTAGAACCTGTGGGTGTGAGATAACCCATCATTGGAAAGGATTGCTATGAGAATTACCAAAGTCCATCCAAAGACACTGGTCTTGAGGCAATAATGCTTGAAAGAATTACTGAATTAGGTTCATGTGCAGCATCAAATATTATTATAATAAAACACAGGTCATGTTAAATTTTAGCAATACATCAATTTTTGGATGAATTATGGCCCTTTTTCTATCTAAATTTTGGGACCAAGTCTATGGAATGGACTAAAGCATTATAGTTGTAGTCATTCAATCATTAGGACATCCAAGTTTTTTTATTGGTCAAGCTTAATTTAGGACACCAATCATCTAACACCTAGATATGATGAAAGAACACCACTAGAAAGACAAAAAAGCTATGTGGTTTAGTTACTCATATCACATATATCCATATCAGAATGTACTTGGCCTAGAATAATTGTGTATTAAAGCTGCCCTTTTTTTTTCATATCCTCTTTGTACATAAAGTTCTGAAGTTTGTCATACTTTATAGGTTAATATAACAGCCCTCCACAATATTATCTGTTGAATGCATATAACTGTCACCAAAAAGACATATAAATGTGAAAGAGGCTATTGCTGACAAATGACCATCCTTGAAAAGAAGGAATTAAGAATGGAAGACCAACATAAAGGAAATGAGAGGATGGAAGGGGGAAGGATTGGAATTAGAAATATAATTTTAACAAGCACATGGTTTATAAAACAATGGGCCTTTCAAATACTAAAATCAAAGCAAGGTGACAGCCTACGGTACTGGGCTCAGTTATACAAAAAAGCAGAATGCATGTGCTATCTACAACATAAGACAGTCAAACAGGATTTACATAAGGAAGCTATCAATGAGCTTAACCCCAAGCTGCCGGGCAAGGCATGTACATACATGCCACTGCCCATTGTGTGTGTTGAATTTAGTAATTGTTTTTACATATGGATGGCTCCACAAGTCACCAATGAGTCAATTACGCAAACTACATCTCACCTGTTTACCCTTTTCCTTGATTTTCACTTCTATTATTTAATACTGCTGT
>NC_091587.1:21041740-21044240 GCF_042767895.1 Penaeus vannamei | reverse complement strand
CAAAATTATTTATCTTGTGCCCCAGATTTACAACAATAAGTGTCAGGGGCATATCCTTATCACTAGAACTAAATTTACTTACCTCTGTGTTCACCAGGACATGAGGGATGGCTATACGCATACTCTTTTTGGCAATCATTCTCATAACCCCAGCAAATTTTACGGTTTAGATGCATCTGAAAAAAACAAATTAGTTAATCCTTTTTAAAGATATGGTTGGACAAATCGAGTTCCATTCCTTCATTTCCTTCACTTTTAACAAGCAAGACCAAAAATTTAAAAGTTAAGATTAAACATGACAATATATAATCCCTAACTTTATGTAACTTCTGTGACTGGAATTCACAAAGTTACCATCTCAATCAACAGTCTGAGAGTGAATGAGCTTTCATAAGTTACTATAGTGAATCAGTTCCTTAAAGAGAGATATACCATATAGGATATGTCTTTCTCTTTCCAAAGTATAAAACTAACAAAACACATTTTCATCTTCCTCCATTATTTACTTATTTCTCTTACCAATGAAAGTTTATATGTTCACATTGCTTAATAGACCTTGTACCATCTAATTTACTATTTGCATTATATATACACCTTGTCTTATCTTTATACAAAAGTCACATGTTCTTGAGACTTATTTGCAAGGAACTTTAGAATAACAATGAATAAGCCTTTGAATATCAACCAAATAAGAGATAAAAGTTATGAAAGTGCATATCCTATGAATCTACATGCAGCTGTAGAATGGCTTTTACTATAAAGTTTTAGATACTCTTCTATTTGTTCACATCTTACTTCTCAAAAGACATGAGCTTAAGTCCTAAACTTACATTAAAAGGACATGAGGAGCTTTTTTCACATTCTTTGGCAATTTCAGGATTGTTTTGGAAATATATTGCCATGTGCTCTGAGTGGATCTTCAGGTCTTTCCATCGAAAACCCTCCAGACACGGGAGTATGATTACAAGGTGTAATAATGACTTCATCGTGACACTGATTCTCTGTCTCATGCCTGCATTCAGCCTGCAATACAAGAAGACATCTATATTAACAAATTTTAAAATCCTATCTCAAACTGGTATGTTGCACAATGATGTTTTGATATACATGTGATGGGTCACCCTGTATTGATTAAATATTACATATATATAATCATAACACAAATGTTATCATTAAACTGTCTGAAGGTATTACCAACAATGGATTTTACATTCTCATCCTGAGGTGATTTTCACAAAAAAGAAGAGAAAAAAAAAGTCTTATTTTCAAAAACATTGGACTAAGGAAAATGCAATACAATGACCAGAATTTCATGTTCCAGCAGTGGTTAACCTCTTAACTATGAATACTCCAGCAACAATTATTATCTGTAAATACTCCTCAAAAAAAAAAAAAAAAAAAAATCAGTTTTCATATTGAATCTTAAGGGTGTTGCTGACCAAATTTTCTAAACATAGGAAACTTAATTCATGAAGATATATGAAAAGTTTCCTGTACAGATAACCCCTCCTAGCTGGTACTCCAGCTTATGGTTGGGGGTCATCGAGGACATCAAGGACCAATCCAGTACCTGCCTGACTAACATGATCAGAAAAAGAAAAACTCCAGTTTACCACATAGACACCAGACACATGTCATAGAATGGTAGCAAACCTCCACCACATATAATCTGACAAGACTGAGTAGGAGGGTGTTTTTAATGATTTACTGATAAATATGGAATCAACGAAAGTTTTATATTGCCAGAGTATGTGTGGTATAAGTTTGCTGGCGTTTCCCAATATGCTATGGTTGGAGGCCATGGTATTATTTGATGTGTGGTACTTTATGTAAAAATCATAATAAAGATTAAAGTAATGGAACAAAATAGCCATAATAAATAAAATACAATTCTTAACAAATAATACATTACTTACATTTGCAAAATTTGTCACCTGACATTAAGAACACAATTAAAACTGACATATAGCCTCAATATACAGGTTCTTTAGATCACCACCTCTACCTGTAATACAAATAGTTGGGGTCCTCATCACTCACAGCACCAGAGCACAATACCAACACTTGGCTGCTTTAGCCTATTGAACACAGAGTATTTACTTGTTAAGGCAAAACTAATAAACATGATAAATTAATACAAGAAACAAAATTTTACTGACACAGTAATCATATGACATATAAGTATCTTAGGATTAAACCACTAAGAGTGAAATGACTAAACAGCTACTGAGCCAAAACACACGCCCCCTACTACCTAAAAAATACGATTAAATCTACCGGGTAGTACGACTTACTGAGTTACATGAAGTACTCCAATCACAGGAACCAGGACAGCCTTCCTCTTAGTACTTCGTTCGCCATGAAGACAGCAAATGGTAAGCCACAAATCCTCTTCTGATTTCCTGGTTGAACGGTCCCTCCTCCTCCATCCGCCTACACCACACACACTAGGAACGAGGAACAACGAACCAGTTCCTACGCAACACACATACACACACAC
>NC_091587.1:21034240-21036740 GCF_042767895.1 Penaeus vannamei | reverse complement strand
GTCATTGATACGACTACAACTACTACTACAACTAATGATAAAAAATAATGATAATGACAATATGAAAAAAGAGCAAAGCAATATTATAATGATGATAATGATGTTACTACTACTAATAATGATGATAATTATGTTACTGCTTATAATAATGATAATAATATAATGATAATATGATATTGATATTATATTCAAGGATACAGAAGAACATTAAAAAACGCAACAGATGGTAAACTCCACACAACAGAAATGTTAACTTTTACATACACGTGCTTTTACCCGCAGCAGCTGGGTGTCAGCTGCAAAACTCGGTTTAACTTAATTCAATAACAAAAAATAAAACAATAACAAGCAAATGAAGAAAGTAGGAGCAAATTGATGTAAGTGACAATGTATCTCACCTTTCAATTTTATGTTCTATTTTCTCTCTCTCTCTCTCTCTCTCTCTCTCTCTCTCTCTCTCTCTCTCTCTCTCTCTCTCTCTCTCTCTCTCTCTCTCTCTCTCTCTCTCTCTCTCTCTCTCTCTCTCTCTCTCTCTCTCTCTCTCTCTGTCTCTCTCTCTCTCTCTCTCTCTCTCTCTCTCTCTCTCTCTCTATCTCCGTCTCCTTCTCTCTCTCTCTCTCTATCTCCGTCTCTCTCTCTCTCTCTCTCTCTCTCTCTCTCTCTCAGTTTACCGCTCGTTTCCTCAGCTTCTGTGCAAGTGTACAAACTGGTTATTCTCCAAACTGCTCACTCTCCTCCTTGCCTATTCACCTCCTTTCCCTCACATTTTCTCTTTGACTCTATTCTTACTTCTTTGACTATTTTCCTATGTCCCAAATACCTGAATGTCAAAGCCTATTCTGACATTAGGCGTTTTACAACTAAACAAATTTACTTACAGTTATTACCACGAAGTTTATAGTGTCTATTATCCCTTCTTCATTCCTCTTCAACCATGTTAAGGAAAAGAAAATATTGAAATGTGTAATGTTTCATATTTTTTTATGTAAGAAATTAATTTTACTCGATAAATAAAGAATAAAGACATCATTACTTCAACAGAAAATTGAAGCATTGTTTCTTTTATTACAAATTGGTCTTAAAATCTTCACATATTTTGTTTCTTTAATTACAAATTGGTCCTAAAATCTTTCGTAGTTCATAAAAAAATAGAAATTACTTTCGCATTACTAATGAGAAACATGTTATTGTTTGTTCTTTAATAACATATCACTGCGAAGGTCTTTGTAGTGGACAATGCATGGCGCACACCAGCATCTGCATATTGTATCTGCTTCCCGTCTGTGTTTTGTTTACGAACTAACTAGCCTCACAGCAGTAAGCCATCCGCAATGAACGGTTTATCACTAACTTATTATTATCATTTACTCCTTCATTTACCAATCCATTCATTCATTTATTATCATCATTAAGTCATTTATCTACCTATTTATTCATTCATAGTTTTATTCCAAAGCAATTATTCTATTAAACTGCCTCGTTACTCCAAGAAATAGCTTTGTTACCAACAGTAAGCGAACCACCATCTTAAGTGGACACATAAGAGAGATCCGCCTAATTTACAGTTCAGAATAAAAATATATTGGGGACACCACAATCTTTTCTTTCTGGTATGAATTATATTTCTCTTTGTCTCCAGTATATGTGTATATATATATATATATATATATATATATATATATAGAGAGAGAGAGAGAGAGAGAGAGAGAGAGAGAGAGAGAGAAAGAGAGAGAGAGAGATGCGCGCGCGCACACACACACACACACACACACACACACACACACACACACACACACACACACACACACACACACACACACACTCACACACACACACACACACACACACACACGTATATATGCATGTATGTATGTATCTATGCATGAGCAGTACGAGGGACGTCATACTCATGGCCCGCGGGCGAGATGTGGCTTCCGGATGGTCACAAATGGCCCGCAGGATGACAAGAACCATTAGCTCGTGAAATTATGATCATGAAAAGGAATGTGTATGCATGTTGAAGAAAAAAAAATTACAGTGCAATTTAAAGCAAAGGAAAATATTTAAGATGCATAACGAAACGGAGTTCTTGTGTTTAAAAAATAAAGTCGAATTGTATAATAAACTTGAGTGGCGCATTGCTCGTGAATATACATACGAAACTTTGTTAGTGTCAACATTTGAAATTTGTTTAATAATGATGCAATGAAAATATTCATACTTGAAGAATCACAGTAAAATCCCCTTTCTCAAGTACATAACGTCCTTGGCAGAGGCAATGCAACAGTGGTAACCAATGCAGTAATTTAAAAAAATTCTTGGACCCGGATCACCACAAAAATCCAATGGAATCTAAGTTAGGCCAAGACACACCTCTGGTAAAAAAAAAAAAATCCATGAAATTCTCTTCTTAACTTTTTAACTTGCATTTGCAATAGGGGTAACTCATGCAATTATTAAAACATTCCTGGATCCAGATCATGATCCAAAATTTAATGGC
>NC_091587.1:21024240-21026740 GCF_042767895.1 Penaeus vannamei | reverse complement strand
GTTTCAAGCTTCAATATTAAGTGAATATGTGAGGTCCTTTGCATGCAGGCTGTTGAACCATACCTACTTTAAATGTGAAGAAAGAGCAAATGCCTTGACCTGTTCCTTTAGCTTATCCCATAAGTTTTGATTCAAATATATTGACATCTGATCATTATGGGCTTGGGTTGTGTTTCACACCTCTGCAACAACCACTGCTTGGGAAGGAATGACTTTTTGTTTAATTAAATCTAAGAATTGTTCTTCTTAATCTCAAATCTTCATATGTTGGTATGCAAAAATACAAATAAAAAATGATTCCATTCAATGTTCTACCACGAACTGAAGTGACTATAATATCTAAATTTATATCACAGTAAGTCTTGCCAAAGCATTATTAAATATAATGTCTAGTGCATTAATATTTGTTATCATAATCAATTATATATTCAATCATAGTTAAATAGGATTATGAAATCAAAAATATTTAAATAAAACAATGTATTTACAAAACAACATATGCATAACTGTATCACTATTTTTTATAAAACTGTATTTGGACTCTTCCTTGATGTACATTTATTCTATGCCATGCATCATTTTGGAAGCTTTTAACATCCATGGAATCAATATAAAGCTTTCCATCTAGATGTTCCATTTCATGCTGTATTATTCTCGCTAGCCATCCTTCAGTTTCCAGTTCCACTTCTTCACCAGATTGGTCTTGTCCTGTAAATACAAAGGTATTGATAACATCATTATATATGGTTCATTCTGTTTTATCAAAGGGCTTCTCTTATTTTCTCTCTGAAGTGATGTGTATAAAAATATTTACTCAACCAGAAGTAACACTAACCAACAAGTTTTACCGCCTTGAATCTTGGTACCATAGCACTATAGCCCCGAAGACTTTCACAGGCTTCTGGGAATGTGATCTTTTTGTAATCTAATATCTCCATATGTGGATTAATGACTACCTGGAAATATACATACACTGTAATACTAAAATGGAATTATTAATACAGATACATATGGTGTATTTGAAGGATGGTTTACACAAAATTTCTTAGTAGGTCTTTGCACCAATATTAAATTAAAGTAACAAAATATATGAAAAACTGAAACAGTTTTTAAAAATTCAAACTCAATAATACATATTATTTGCAGTGACAAATTAGCAATATAAAAACATTTCTCATCTGAAGCAATACCCTCATCCTAAAAAAGAAAAAATTTAATACTCACTGTGAAGGGAAGAATGGACATTTCTCGTGCAGCATAAACTTCCTCTCCAAACTCCTTCTTGCGTTTAGGAGAAAACTCCAAAGTTATTATTCTGAAAGATTCATCAATCATGAAATACCATGCATAATTTTCATATTAATCTTCCTAAGATGTGACATTCTACTTGTGAACAAATCAAGTAATACGGCAGTCAAAAAGAACATCTTCATAAGCTCACAATTCAAACAACAAGAAATACTTGTCTCACCTAAGTGGAACACCAATCTGTGGGGCAGCAAGGCCTACTGCATCATATGTCTTCATTACTTGCCTCATTTGTGATATTACCTAAAAATATAACATGATATTATTATATAGCATAACCAATTAGTCATCTGTGTCTAAAGATACTGAAGAATTTGGATGCAGCGTGTGAGTGAGTGAAGTGTGAGTGAAGTGAAGTGATGGTTACACTTGTCTTCTCTGTCCTGGGATCCCTAGACAGCCACACTGAGTGTATGTCAGCTACAGACCAGGATTGGGCACACTATGCACAGTGTCTACAGTAACCTCGTAGATGGATTATGCATCAAAAATAGCCGTGGATTCTATGAATATTATTGCATTTACTGTAGATTGAAAAATTCAAGATAGAAGACACTAAATTTAGAAAAGCCAATCTATCCATTTCATTCATTATTATACAACTGTGCCAGCTACCCTGATACCCTATATTTCAACAGAAATAAAAAGTCTAACAATATTCTTTCAATAGCATATACTGCTATTAATGTAATCTGTAATGTATGAAATGTAATCAAGGACTGATAAAAATCAAGGTTGGGAGGAAGCAAATACTATAACTGAAATTGAGCAAAATACCAGTGATTGCTGAAAATTGAGTAAAATATTAGGAATTGCCAACCATATGATTATACTTCACGCTAAGCAAAACTTCTTGTTTATTGTTAACTTTCTGCTGTCATAATATTTGTGGATGGTATTCTATAATTATTCTCTCGCTCTCACTTTGTCTAGCAGGGCGTAAATAATGCCTTAAGTGAGCTCCACGTCTTCAGCGTGTCATCATTTAGACAATCAAGTAATAAGCTTCCTAGTAATTATACTACAGTTTTTGTTTTGATATCATCTATACCATCTTTAGCTGGGACAAAAGACCAACACAGCACTTCCACTCTGGTAAGGGATATTCATCTTGCTTCCCTTCAGCTAGGAAAGCATCCCGCTCTATAAACGAATCCATTGACAGAATAGTCTAGTGTGACTTCCCCTTGAG
>NC_091587.1:20999240-21014240 GCF_042767895.1 Penaeus vannamei | reverse complement strand
TCTCTCTCTCTCTCCCTCTCTCTCTCTCTCTCTCTCTCTCTCTCTCTCTCTCTCTCTCTCTCTCTCTCTCTCTCGCCTCCGATCGCCCATTCCAATAAGCCAAAGAAACTCCTGCTATGTCCTAAACGGGCATCTATTATCCATCCAAAACACTGTAAGCCGATCGCAGCTTGAAATGCTTCTCATAATCACAGTTAAGGGTTATTTTGGACTTATTCACGATAACTCCGTCCCTTTATTAAATTTCTGCACATTGCGTGGGCATTCGATTCCGGTTCCATTTGTACTTTTTGTATAGATACCTAACCAAAGAAGAAAAAAGAAAAGACTAGAAAGAAATATAGAATAGGAGTCTCAGTCATAACAAATAGGAGTCTGTACCAAGCATGCCTGATAAGTCAAGACCGACAGGTAATCTGGTCTCACGTAGCCACGACTTGTGTTGTGTTGTTACCTGTATGAACAGTGTCGCCAGGTCATCTCATTCACAAGTTCGCAAGCAGATTTGTTCCTGCAAGCGTAATTTCTCGTCGAACCAAGTTTTGAAAAGTGTCACCTTTGGGTTACAGTGGTTCTCTGTCAGTCAGTCAGACTCTGTCTTAGTCAGTTTGTGTCTCGTTCTGCTCTTTGCTGCTGAGTTTGAAGTACGTAGAAAGGAAGATGGAATTCTACAAGAAAACATCTGTCTCACATTTTCTGTTGTACTCATATGAAGAAGTCCCAAGTTCACAGATAGTTTCTTGACTAAAAAAATAGTTTTTGTTTGAAGAAAATTAGGTTTATTATTTGAAAATCCTAAACACATCTATGCTTGAGGGCATGTAGAAAGATGATATGAGAAAAGTCAACAGGAAAACAGCTGGCTCTTATTTAATGGTAAAAAGACAAGAGGATACTCTCAAGAAAGATAAGAAAATGTGCAAACAACAGCCTGTCCTCGAGTCATTGATATATACCAGCTATTAATGGGAATATCTTCGACGAAAGATACCTAGAGAGTAATTGAAAGTAAACACCTTTTAGAACTGAGAGAAATACTTACACCAGGTTGGAATATGAGCATGTCATCAACCATTTCATGCAGCATACTTATGCAGGTGCACACTTTTGCTGGGCTGATTTTAAGCGTCTCTGAACGAACCATAGATTTGTATCCGTTCTACAACTTTTTTGCAAGCTTTTGTGTTAGAAATGTGAATCTAACCTAGCATAACCCAATAACAAATTTAGAATATTAGGTTTAACATATACTATTATTACTTTGTCTTTAGCATGATTATCTGTACATTGTGAAATCAATGTTTAATATGATATAAAAGTATTGTACTATTTTCAATATGCTATTTGCATATATTGCTAACTGTAAATTTGGCAGGAGAAAACATAAAATGTTTTGTGGAAACAAGAGGTGCTGAATTATATTGCAAATAGTATAAAATCCTTAGATATTCAATTTGTTAAATGCAATACAGAATGTTATTTTGTAACTAATGTACAGGCCCAAGACCATGAAAAAGCAAATATAGACCTAACAAAGTGCATAGTAAAGATCCATGGAAGGCTCAGGTTCCTAAGATTTTGGAATTTGATAATGGAGTTTTGTAATATGTCATAATAGTACTGAAATTTATATTTTAAAAAGGTCATGTTATCTTTGCCAAACCCTGTTGCATGACTTCAAAACACTACTTGTCAGTGGGTAATAAAGTTAAATTGTGAGTCATTCTGTTAATTTCATTTTCCATCATCTTTGTGAAGGGACAATGTGCATCATACTATGTTGTTTTTGATTGGTTTGGAAACTATATGTATTCAAAAATTAAATGATGAACTATATATATTTGCAAAAACAGAATCTATTAACTGAAAGACAATTTATTTAGATTTCAGCTCTTATAGATCACCTTCACTAAAAACAAATAATTTTGATTGTTTATTATTTTTGTCCTTTGATAATGCTCGGGCAATATGTTTTCCATGTCAGAAAAGTAACTAAACCATAATAAAACATTCTACAATGCTACTCAGTCTGTGACATATAATTATGTTATTACTATTATTTCTTTATTAAATATTATGTATTGCACAACTGTTTACAGATATATCTATCCATCTATTTATCTATCTATATATCTGAACTAAAATATGATCAGGAATACATATCTTTGTGGCCAATACCTGCCTATGAACAGCCCTTGTGTACAGGTGTGGTAGAGATATGCTTAATACCTAAATCATCCTATTTCTGTTATGTGAATCATATTTATGCAAAACCTGGGCAATTAAAGTCTGCTAGCAAGTTTCTGTTTAAAGGATAAGCATTAAAAGAAAACACAATTATTTATAATAAATTCTCTATTCAGTTTAAAACACCTTCACATTTTTCCTCTCATACAAGATATTTAAATACACATTATATATAATTCCTATCATTCTTGACCTCAGATACAGAGAAATAATGCTTTCACTGTTCAAGAAAAAAGTATAACAAAACAAAAAATAAATATATACATACATACTAAATATATGATAATACAACCTCAGGGGGAAAAGTTTCAGACTTGGGAGACAAAATAACAACAACAACAACATAATCTTTGTAGTAATGAACTTAAAGGGAGTCCTTGATAAAGATTATCTGATTTCCTTTGTACAAAATCTTACCGGTCACACCCAAAAGATTTTCCCTCCTCCCAAGTACAAAGAAGAGAAGAGAAAGAAAATATGGAAGGGATAGAGTGGGAGGAGAGGAGAGGAGAGTAAGAGTGGGAGGAGAGGAGAGGAGAGTAAGAGTGGGAGGAGAGGAGAGTAAGAGTGAAAGAGGAAGAGAGAGAGGGATTTATGGGGAGGGAGGGAGGGAAGGAGGGAAGGAGAGGAGAGAAGGAGAGAAGGAGAGAAGGAGAGAAGGAGAGAAGGAGAGAGAGAGAGAGAGAGAGAGAGAGAGAGAGAGAGAGAGAGAGAGAGAGAGAGAGAGAGAGAGAGAGAGAGACAGAGAGAGAGAGAGAGACAGAGAGAGAGAGAGAGAAATTTTAGAACAGCCTGAGGAAAAAAATAATAATATAAATAAAATAAAAAGGACACACCATCAAAAGTATAATAAGAATGAGAGACTCGCTTACATGTGATACCTACAGGCACATGTCACCTAGAAAGGAAGCCACTTCATAATTTTTATCAACATTTTTTTGTTTTGTTTAGTTTTTTGCATTTATAGATAAAAAGAGATGCTTCCAAAAATCCCTGCGGTCTCTTGGCACAGCATAAAAATCATATATATATTTTAATAAATCCATTATGGCCTACTATTTACAGCATTATGGGTGAAGAACATGAGGAATATGAATGTTACTAAAGTGTCACCTTGGACAGATGACTCATGAAAGAATTTGTACTTAAAGCTGATGGTGATAGCCGCCCTACCATGCACATGTCTGTTCTTTTAATTTTTTCCTAATAATTCATACTTTGCATTGAAGTTCCTTTGATTTTCTTTTCTTTTCTTTTTTCATTTTTCCCATTTGGAAAACCTGATTCCAACAGGAAGCTAGGAATTAGATTAAGTGATAGCTATGCACTTGTGATAATGAAATGATTATCTTCACTTCTGTGATTAAACACTTTTTTGCTTCTGAATGACATGGTAATGATTACAAAATGTGTAGAGAAGAGTAAGAAAAATGGACAAGAGAAAAAGATTATGACAACGCAGAACAAAATTACTTTGGATACTTTCTGACAACAGAGCATTTCTCTCCTTATGGCATTGTGGGGGGAAAAAGTAAAAGATTAAAGTGTCTTACGCAAGAGTCAATAAATAAGTCTTAATGGCCTTCAATAAAGGTGTTTGATTTGTGTCATACAACTATTTCTTTATTTAAAAGTCAAGTCTTATTCTTGGACAGCCGACTGCCACAGAAAGAGCTAAATCATTTATAAATACCAGGCCATTGAAAGAGTTCGATAAGTCTATTTTCCTTTTTTTCTGATTGAAGGAAGGAGCTGTGGATGGAAAAGTTATCTCAAAATGACTCTTGAAAGAATTCACAGAAGAAAGAATTGTATTTTGTGCTGAAAACTACCTACAACACAAATTACACCTATGATGAAACACCTACTTTTTTCCTCATTATTTCTTGCTGATACTTAAAATGTGAGAGAAGAAGGACAGAGAACATTGCTGTCTGTCGTTTACAAAGAGGTGTTAAGAAAATTTAACCTGTATGCCCTCCCAAGTTTCCAACTGTGTGAACATCCACATCCCACAATAACTTTACAAATTGCTACATCCAAAAAATCATGAAAAGAGGTTAAACTTTCTTTCTTACTACTTGATCCATCAGCATAAGAAAGAGAGGATTCCCAACCTTCTAAAAGCTCAAATTCACTCTCCTTCTACTTATTAAGGCACTCCTGACTGGCCTCTTCACAGCAAGGTCACACTCCTCATTGAAGACTCGGACACAAATTTACACCGTACATTGTAATTCACATTATGGCACATTTGTAAGGATTGTACAAGGCTGAGCTCCGCAGCTGCAGGGTGTCAGCAGGGATCGTTCTTGTTACAAATATTACTTGTCTTTTAGAACTAATATAATATGCTCATCATTCTCTAACAGCACTTCTATCATGTTTTCTAAATGATACTGGCTAAATGAACAGCATTAATTAACACATCCATTTTTTCTTATACGTTGCTCAACAGACTGAGCTTACGGTTTTGGAAGGAAAACCAATAAAAAAAATAAAAAAGAGAGAAAAAGAAAAGTAAGAGAATGAGAAACAAGAAGCACGAGATCATCAAAGAATTTTTATCAACACAATATATAACTTTCATGTAACCTCAATTTGAAAGTTAATTGAGCAGTCCTCTTAATCCATATTGTGTTACTTAACATTTGTTTCTGCATGACTTATGGAATCTCATAGTATTTAACTTTCTTCAAAACAAAAAATAAGTGACATAAAGGGTTATATCTCCTGCATAACACTTGGAAATTACTGTCTTCTGAAATTCAGTATTTTACACTAGTGTAAAAAGTAAAAATATATGGTTATGAATTTTGTATACATTCCATATATATATATATGTGTGTGTGTGTGAATACAAATATATACATATATATAAGTAGATATATGTATATATATGTATGTATATATATATATATATATATATATATATATATATATATATATATATATATATATATATATATATATATATATATACACATACACATACATACAAACACACACACATATATATATATATATATATATATATAAAATGTAATATATGAAAAACCTGTCCCAGGAACTCAAAATTTACAAATTTCAGAAACCTCTCTCAAAACTGGAAACGATGACTTTATCATACACGTTAAGACCTAGTTTCCCTTCCATCAGTGGTGTTGGTATTGCTGCCATGAAAAGAAATGAGGAGAAGAAAAAGAAAATTTAAAAATCACAAGCAGCTTCACACTGGCACCTGTTACATCAACATTACGAAGCAAAAGACGTTCAGAACATCAGCTCTCCCAATGTGTGCACTGCTTTCCATCCTGCTGTGACAAGCAGGCAATGTCTTTTCTTCTCCTGGCTTTTGGTAGGTGGGAAAGATTTGTAGCCTTTGATCACCGAGACGTAGGGTACCTCTCTCCTTCCTGCTTTGTGACGCGGCGGTAGATCTCCTCTGGCAAGTTTTCAGGCTCAGCCAATACATTGGTGGTTGTGCTCAGCTTTCGCATTGAGTTTGAAACCACTGTGAAAAGAGAGTGCAGGTGTGAAATCAATGACTTAATTATATTTATGGTGTTCAGATGTAAATAACTGTAGGGCATATCAATACTCTTTTTTCTTTTTTCAACAAAGTGACAAATCCACCAGGTATATAGCTACCTTGTTATATTAGTTAAAATTGATTGGATACTCAATTCAAAATGGTCTTCAAATGTAGTTCATTATTAATTTGGTCAGTCAACACATTATCTATACATCAATAGAAACAAATCAACACTTGATAGATGATACTTACAGGGACGTAGGACATTGAGGGAACACTGCTGATCCAGCCAAGCTAAAGAAGAACGGCACAGGTCATCCAAAGAATTGATGCTTACACTGTTATTGTAGGACTCTAACAGTGGCTCCGTTATAAGTGAAAAAATCCAGAATTTCCAGTTCGCTAGGGTACGTTCCCGAACATAGTTATTGAACATTTCCTTGAGCTTGCTATGACGGGCATGTGTCATAGGGGCACCAGTGGCAGGCAGTAAGGATTGTGCATTGCTGTAAAAGGAAAAGGGAAAAACATTAACATATAAATTTACATGAAAAATATAAAAGCAATGAACATTAGGGCAAGTCAATCCTATATATCAAAAGCATGATGTTTACAAACGATGAAAAAAGCCTACCTTATCTCAAGACTGAGGCTTTCAATCTGAGCACGGAACTTTTCTGCTTGGTCACTCAGTTGTTGCCTCTCAGCTTTCAACTGCTGGATGTACTCGGCTCCTTTTTGTAGCATGGCTGCTTTACTTATCTGGAAAATTCATAAACCTTATTACTCACACATTCAGTCAATCTGGTTTCTTTCCTTGTGGCTTGCAAACTTTTATGAATCCTATTTCATCCTACGAGCAGCTGTATGTCTTAGGGGGAAACACATCAAGAAAATATAACATACTTGGGTAAAAAATAATTTATTAAAAACAAAAATAATAACTGCATGTTATAGTTCAACATGGCATTATATATCTATGGTGTTGGTTCCAATTTCTTGTATGACTTACCTTTGCATTATGATTTTGACTGATGGAAGGAATAAGTTGATGCATTATGTCAAAATTATTTTTCAAGTTTGACCGACGTTTTTGTTCTGCATTGATATGGCAGACTCGTCTGTGTTCTTTGTATTGCACACGTTCCACATCACTCTTGGGTCTGAAAATGAAATGCAGTTTTACTGGATTTGCAAGTTTCAGAAGAAGTGAGGGTATCTACATAAAATGTCCAAAGAATTCTGAGGAAGTCTGTGTAGAATGTAGATGAAGCAGTACTTGTTAATTGTAAAACATACCTGAAAGCTTTTGTAGGTGGTGAAGGGACATTCATCATCAAGGGTGAAGAAGGTTCTGGATGAGGTGGAGACTGCTTTATTATACCCTGTGGTGAGCATGGACTCCATGGTGATAACTGAAAGGAAATTGAAATAAATTAATTCAAACAACTGCCTCTTTTATTGCCGCACCAGACATAACCTATAAGAAATTCTGTCCTTTCTTTCAACTTTCACTTAGAGAAACTCAAACTACTCCACAGAACTCAAAGAGCCAACCTTCCAAACTAACCTGGCTGAAGCTCTGTGTCTTGAGGGTGGAGGGGGTTACTGCAGACAGTGTGATTGGTGGCATGAGTAGGGGTGTTGAGACACTGGGCTTGATGTTGGTGACGCTGTTGATGCTGCAGAGGCTAGAACTACTGCTGCTACTACTGCTGCAGCTGCTGTTGCTAGAGTTTCCAGTAATAACCCCAGGTATGACCAAGGAAACTTTGACGTTGTTGCAGCTCTTGTTGTTTCCCAGGTTGTTTAGTTGGTTGGTGCTGCTGATGGTTGCCAACTGATTTGTGTTGATTGGCTGGCTATTGCAACTGACTGAATAAGACCCTGAAATAAAAGAAAAAACATCTTTATTTCCTCATAAGATGCATAATTCCAGATGTTCTCACTTCCATGCCATGATCAATTTCCTTTAGCGTGACCCACACCACTCTACATTCTTTTAGCCCACTACAGACCTGATGTAAGAAGTTGAGCAAGTAAAGCTGATCCCGCTGGTGAACTACTGGGGGCAATCACTGGTGCAGTCACGAGAGATGTGCCTGACGCCTGAACTGAGGCTGTGGGGGGAGCAGTAGGGGCCACATGCGACAAGGAAGTGGCTGTCATTGAGTTCAGAGCTGGAAGCAGGTGTGGCAAACTTGTCACTGGCACAGAACTGATCACCTGATGGGGGGCCAGGGAAGGTGATCCTACGAGGCCACTGCTGCTGTTACTCCCACCTGAACTATGGGAGCGTCGTCTAGGTACAGCCTGAAATTGGGAGAAATTTGTGTTTTAAATATCAATTTGACTACTGTGGTATATAATAGTCATTGTTCAGTTAGGCAAGGAAAATAAAATGCAACAAGTTTCCAGATAATGACATTAACTCTCCATCTATTACTATATCTATTTCACTTATATTAAACTTCAGAGTCAAGAAAAAATGAAAATGTTAATGTGGAAAGTGAAAAGGTAATTATGAAACAGAAGTCTATATTGCAAATTAAATAAAATTTCTTTGTATTCAATTATATGATTAAATGAAAGATAACCATTATTCTCTTTACATCTTTACTAGAGTAATCACTGCTATTAGAATAAGCTCTAATGGGTATACTGTATACAAACACAAACAAACACACACACACACACACACACACATACACATTTTGTCTCCCTACCCTCCCTCAAAAAACAAACAAAGAAAAAAAAAGAAAAACAACAACCACATTTCATAACAATCTGCTTTTCTATCTATGAATGTTTCAAAATACTTCTCATGTAATATGAACATTTTCTTAGGACTAACACCTGTTACATGTTAATACTTTAGGCTTACATGTGTCCTTTGTAGTCATAACCAGAGTAACCATTCTCAAATACTATTTTTCATCAAATCCATTACGGTGCTTTATAGAATGTTTTGATTCAACTCAAACTATAGTTTACATACAATACAGCTAAAGCAAAAAGTGACAAAAAAAAAAACAGAGAGAGAAAAGATGCAAAAGATGCAAAATGAACTATTATTCCAGACAGAATGTAATTCTGGTATCATATAAATCAGGTTTTCTCTTGGAATTACAACAGGAAATAGAACAGGAAGAAAAAGATATGAAGAAACAGGAGGAGAATGAAGAGGAAGAGGAGGAGAAAGAAACAACAGAAACATTAGTATTAGTAGTTGTTGTAGTAGTAGTAGGTGAGTATTAGTTACAGTAGCAGTAGTAGTAGCATTTGAAGTATCATTATTATGATTAGTAGTAGTAGAAAAAATAACAAGGACATGGCGATGAAGGGAAAGAATTCTGTACGCCCAACAGATTTAACATACGGCAGAGCAGGTGTATCCCATCTGTTGTACATGTGTGACATCAAACCTATAAATAACACCTGAGATCTTATCTCTCCTATCAGAAACTGCCTGTTTGCCATCCACGTTACCCTAATCTCCAGAGATTGTGACTTTACACTGTAACTGCCACTCTAACGAATATCAAATAAACATCTTTGCTGTTTCCATTGCTTGTTTGTTTGTCTGAGGAGGTACTGACCAGGAAGAAAGTGACATTTGAAGTGTAGTAGCTGAGTTAGTTTATGTGTGTAAGTAGGTAAGTTTGTAAATATATCTGTATGTGTAAATATATATGTATGTATATGTGTATCTACATGTGTATGTATGTAATTATAATCAATAATATAATTCAGTTAAATTCCTGACAGGCTGTCTGTTTATTTTTGCACACCTGCTGTTTGCAAGGAATGGCCAAGGTTACCATCCACTGGCATGAGGTAGTTGAACCCAGGTCAGCAAAATTGCTAGACGAGAGCGCTACCACTGCATTACACAGCATGTACCAGTGTATAAATCTACATCCGTGCTGTGAGGACTGCACTTATGCTGAACTATGTCTATCGCCTCAAGTGATGGACCCCCCTCCCCCCCTTCCCCGGTGCCCCGTCCTGTTCCCAACTGCCTCCGCTTTCGCCCAGTTACCAGTGCACCTCCTCCTCCCCCCCCCCTCTCCTCCAGCCTCGCTCACGGCCCCCCGAAAGCCCACCTCCCCCCCCTTCTCCCTCCTCCCCCTTCTCCCTTTGCCCTTTGATAGACATCGCTCAATAGAAGTTGAGGTGGAGAGATGTGGGTAGAGGAGAGGAGAGGAGAAAAGAAGAAGAAGAAAAAAAAAAATGGAATTAATGAAAAGGAAGAGTCTGGTGGAGGAGGAAGAACGAAAGATACCAAAGAAATACACATAAGACTAGAGTGACAGATGGCGGTATATGAACGATTACCTCCACTCCCTATGCCATTAATTTTAGGGAGTCGATGGGATTCAAAAAAGGAGAGAGAAGACATAGATAAACTGACATACATACATACATACATATACATACACACACACACACACACACACACACACACACACACACATATATATATATATATATATATATATATATATATATATATATATATATAGAGAGAGAGAGAGAGAGAGAGAGAGAGAGAGGGAGAGAGAGAGAGAGAGAGAGAGAGAGAGAGAGAAATAAAACCCAACGTTCCCGGTCATACCTCGCGGTCATTTCCCTGCAATTACATTGCGCACGAAACTGGTCATGTTTAAAACCCACAATAGAGAAAGAAAGGAGAAATAAAAACAGACAAAACACAATAATGAAACGTGCCGAGCTACCCGTGCGAGGCTGGAGCACGCAAAAAAGACGGAGAATCAAGAATCAGAGACATATTTTGATTTTTGTTTTGTTTTGTTTTTTGGCGGGGGGATAACGTGCGTATCTGTACTAGTGTATATCTCGATTTCTATATACCACTGTGTAATCTGCACTGCCTTGAAAATCTGGATATTGGAAAAAAAAAACAAAAAAACAAGACGACGCCAACAGGTATATCACATATGCGAGACAGTATCACTAACCACAATGAAAGGGAAACGGAAAGAGAAAGTTAAATGCAGATACGGAGGAGGGAGAGAGAGAGAACAAATGAGAACAGTGAGTGAGATGTATGGAGTCTAGGGGGCGCGACGAAAAAAAGGACAGCTAGTGGCAGACATGAAAGAATGTGAATATATATGTGTATGTGTATGTGTGTGTGTGTGTGTGTGTGTGTGTGTGTGTGTGTGTGTGTGTGTGTGTGTGTGTGTGTGTGCGTGTGTGTGTGTGTGTGTGTGTGTGTGTGTGTGTGTGTGTGTGTGTGTGTGTGTGTGTGTGTGTGTGTGTGTGTGTGTGTGTGTGTGTGTGTGTGTGTGCGTACGCGGATAAACGGGCTACATGTCTCCTCACACGCACACATGCATACACATAAGTCCATAAAATACAAACTTAACTCCCGTTAATAACCTCCTAGGAACTAGCCGTCCGACCCGACCCGATCATAAACGGACAGCTCCCGCGGTCCGCCTCGGGTAGCCAGCCAGTGGATCTGCCCTAACAACCTCCCTCCCTACTTCCCCTCCCTCCCTCCCTCCCTCTTCCCCAACCCATCCCAACCTCCCCACCTCCACCCTCATTACCCATTCCCGTCATGCCCGGGCAAAGCCAGAGGTAAACAAACCCCATGCACGGGCGGCAACAGCATTCAGCGACCTCCCGCCCTCCCGCCCTCCCGCTCGCTCCACAACAACGTAATGACGGCGTGCTCTTCCACGGCCGCGCTCTCGCCGCCGTCCCTGCCCTCCTCTTTTCCGTTATATGTTAATGCCGTTTTGTCGCGCCTATAATGTCCCCAAAATACATGTCGTGCACCTTCATCTCGTCCTTTTTATTTGATATGTGATGGAATCATGTCCTACAAGCATGACTTTACAGCTGCTGGTGGTGGCGAGGCTAATGAAGGAGGAGGGGGGGGGGAGTAGAGGTGGATGGGGCCGCTGGAGGTGGATGAGAATGAGGGAGGAGAAGGAAAAGGAATAGGAGGAAGAGGATGAAAGAGGAAGAAGAGGGAAAAGAGGAAAAGGAAGAAGAGAAAGAGAGGAAGGAGGGAGGAAAAGGGGGGGGGAGGAGGAAGAAGAGGAAGAAGGAGATAGAAGGCAGAAAAGAGGAAGAGGAAGAGAAGTGAGAGAGGGGGTGGGGGGAGCTGAGAGGGGGAGAGAGACAAGGAGAGGAGGAGGTGCCTACCACAAGGCCATCAAGTGATCCTACCCCCCCCCCCCACCCTCAATCCACCTCCCTAACCAAACCCTTACGACCTACCCCTCCCCCTCCCCCTCTCTCGCTCTGCGCCTGCTCCTCGTCCCCTTCCTCTCCCCTCCCTATTGGCCCTCCTCTCCAATCTTCCCTCCCTCGCCCTCCCCATCCTCCTCCCCCTCCCTCGCCCTGTCCCTCCTCTCCCTCCCTTTTTGGCCCTCCCTGTTACCCCTCCACTATTTTCTGCTCTCCCTCCACCTCGCGCCAAGTACAAGTCGGTTCACAGCAGACAATAGCCCTCGAACGTGAGAGACTGAGAGAAGAGAGGGAGAGGTAGAGAGAGGTAGAGAGAGGAAGAGGGAGAGGGAGGGAGAGAAGGAGAGGGAGGGGAGAGAGGGAGAAAGAGAGAGAAGGAGAGGAAGGGGAGAGGGGGAGAGAGGGAGAAAGAGAGAGAAAGAGGGAGAAAGAGAGAGAGAGAGAGGGAGAAAGAAAGAGAAAGAGAAAGAGAAAGAGAGAGAGAGAGAGAGAGAGAGAGAGAGAGAGAGAGAGAGAGAGAGAGAGAGAGAGAGAGAGAGAGAGAGAGAGAGAGAGAGAGAGAGAGAGAGAAAGAGAAAGAGAAAGAGAAAGAGAAAGAAAAAGAGAAGAAAGAGAGAAACAGAAAGAGAAGAAAGAGAGAAAGAGGATAGAGGGAATGAGAGGTGAAGGGGGAGGAGGGGGAGGATGGATGGGGGGTCGCTGCAGGAGGAGGAACTTGGCTCCAGACAATGCCATCTGGCCTCATTGAAGTCATTTTTTCTGCTGATAAGTGTAGACCAGACATTACCAGAAATTAGGGTAACACGCTGGACGCATTACACTCATACGAAGGCCATCGTCATTAATTAAGGGCAATTTGGGTTAATTAGCACCGACTAACGACAACATGGACTGACGCAGATCTCTCTTTCTGTCTCTCTCTCTCTCTCTCTCTCTCTCTCTCTCTCTCTCTCTCTCTCTCTCTCTCTCTCTCTCTCTCTCTCTCTCTCTCACACACACACACACACACATATATACCCTAACACGCAAGCACACACACTCATACCTTCACACACACAAGCTTACACACACATATATTCACATTCTTTCATGTCTACCACTAACTGTCCCTTTTTCCGTCGCGCCCCCGGACTCACACAGTCACACACACACACACACACACACACACACACACACACACACACACACACACACACACACACACACACACACACACACACACACACACACACACCACAATAGGGAGGAGATATTCAACACCACAAACGTATCTGTTCCTTTATTCAATTTTCAGCGATAAGTACTGCTATTAACCTACTACCTATTAGCTATTCGACCGTGTGTTAACTCATTAAACATTTTTTTAAATTGCCAATGCACGTTTATTCCTACAATAGCGATAATGACGTTATAACAGCTGTGTAAAAATGAAGTGGGAAAGGAGAGAGAAGAGAGGAGGAGGGGGAAGAGAGAGGAGAAGCAAACGGAGGAATGGGAGGAGAGAGGTAAGGAAAGAAAGAAAAGAAGAGAAAAGATAAGAAAAAACAAGAAGGGAAAGGAGAAGAGAAAAAATACATTAAAAGAGAAAATCACAGAAAAAAACGAAGAAAAGAGAGAGAAAAAAAAGACAACCAAGGAAAAAACAGAAACAGAAAGGTAAGAAGAGAAGAGAAGAGAAGAGAAGAGAGGATAACAACCCCACAGAGAACAATAAAAGAGGCGACGAGGAAACCCTCTCCCACAGCGCCGTCCGGGATTTTTTTTTTTTGAGTCAGTGTTGCCAGTCATCACGAGGCCAAACTTCCAAAGCTGGCAACGCTGACTCTTACGTTTCAACGAGCTGGATAGATAAATAGATTGTTTGGCTGAGCAAGGGGGTGGGTAAGCGAAAGCAAGGAAGGGAGAGAGAGATAGAGAGGGAGATGGAGGAGAGGGAGAAGGAGGGAGAAGGAGGGAGAAGGAGGGAGGAGGGAGAGAGGAGGAGAGAGAGAGAGAGAGAGAGAGAGAGAGAGAGAGAGAGAGAGAGAGAGAGAGAGAGAGAGAGAGAGAGAGAGAGAGAGAGAGAGAGAGAGAGAGAGAGAGAGAGAGAGAGAGGGAGAGAGAGAGAGAGAGAGAGAGAGAGAGAGAGAGAGAGAGAGAGAGAGAGAGAGAGAGAGAGAGAGAGAGAGAGAGAGAGAGAGAGAGAGAGAGAGAGAAGGGGGAGACTGGATAGGATAGATGGATAGATAAATAAAGAGAGATAAACAAACCAACAGCAGGAGGATATAACGAATCAATCCGACACGCCATTAAGTGCGGCTGGACCGAGATACCAACAAAGTAGTTCAACAACCCAAGAAAAAAAAAAAAAAAAGTTAGCTGGCATTTGAACTGTCATCCAAGTTTCTCTCGACAGCCATTAAAATGACAACCGCGCCGTGACAATGACGGGGTCTTTGTCCCCCTTTCGTTTTTTTCGAATTCAAATGCCAAGGCAAAGCGGTGCTGGTTTGCAATTTTTCTCTTTCCCTTTTTATATAATTTTTGCAATTCATACTATTGTTTATTGTTGCTGTTGTTGTTATTATTATTGTTGCTGCTGTAGTAGTTATTACCATAACATTATCATCATCATCACTACCTATTGTTACCGTTCTTAAAAGTCATAACTATCATCAGTAATCATTATTATTGTTTTTGTTATTACCATTATCATCATTATCACTACCATTATTATTATCATCATTATTATTATTATTACTATTATAAGTAGAAGTAGTAGAAGTAATAGTAGTAGCAGTAGTAGTATTAGATGTTGTGCAATTATCACTTCCTTCAGCAACGCGTTCCTTACCCCACAAATGTTGCTGGTCATTTAAGTTACGAGGACACAGCGAAAGGCCTAATACATCCCATTGTCAAAGCTTATTTTCGAAACTAGGACTACGGAAACCCACGGCCCACGAAACCCTCCATCGACAAGGCCAGGGTAAGAAGAGTGGATCTCCAAG
>NC_091587.1:20989240-20994240 GCF_042767895.1 Penaeus vannamei | reverse complement strand
CTGCTGGCCTCCTCGCCCCCCTACCCCCTTCGCCCGTCGTGAAAGCCCTCCGCCTACTCCCGTAGGGAGAGTACAAGGGCTTCTGCTTAGTAAAGCTTTTTCCTATTTTATTCGATGCAAAGAAAGCAATGAAAATCGTTTGACGTTTGCACTCGCTTTTCCTCCTCTGCCGCAACGGCTCCGCCCGAGGCCCTTCATGCACCCGGCGACTGATATCAAAGGCAATTAACCTTTGCGACTCGCTACTATCGCCCACTGAGGAGGGAGGCTAAGGGGGAGGGAGAGGGGAGGGAGAAAAGAGGGAGGGAGGGAGGGAGGGGAAGGGAGCGAGGGAGGATGGGGGGGCGGGGGCGAGGAGGTGGACTTCCCAGAACCTCCGTCCCCCCCCTCTCTAATCTTCCCCTTCACTCCCACCCCCCGCTTCGCTCCCCCCTTCGCTGTAGCCCCGCCTCATCGCCGGCTCCGCCTCCCAGGGTATATATACCACTCCGCAGCCAAGAAACGAATTTTATCGAATGTGCCGCTGACACATAAGGATCTATGATAAAGTTTGCTGTTTGTGTGTGGTGTGACGGTGGGCCTCGGCCTGCCATCCGCCTGTTGCAGGAGTTGTAGCTGCCGCCGCCGACTCTGGGGGGAAGCGCCGATACCTTCACACTCACCACATTTCCCCCACAGGCACTCCCTCAGCCAGGACGACCGAGTTAGCACCGACGGCCCTTCCTAGGGCCTGTTCCTGATGGCGGAGAAGCAGAAGCAGCAACCCCTGTCCTGTCTCTCCACGGCCACCCGCTTCCACTCCCTCCCTTTCAGCCCAAATTTCAGAGCATCCCGCGCCGTGGGTGCTGGCGGGCCCACCACGGCTGCGGCGGCGGCGCGGCAGACGGCGGGGGTGAAGGTGACCGAGCAAAGAATCGCGCCAGTGACAAAATTTAACAAGGCCAAAATATAACGTGTGCAAGATCTGCGGCTCTAAAGTGCAGAGAACCCTCCTCCCCAAGCCTCCCTGCGAGGCACTGTACGACACCGTCACCCACAAGTGTGACTAGTAAGCGTGAGATTTGCTGTGCAAGGTTCTAAGTGCGTTGTGGCTCCCCCGTGGCCACTACAGCTTTCTGTGATGGCCATGGGAGGCTCCTGGTGCTGTATGTTGGATGGATGTTTAGAATACAGTGACCTATTTATTTACTAGTGTGTGTATCTGTGTCGCGTTACTGCGAGTGTGATTCAGTATGAGAGTTTGAACGTCGCTTAAGAAAATAAAAGTTTAAGTATTGCATGCTGGCACGAATGTGACTGTTGCAATATCTAAGTCTGATTTTAGAGAGAGAGAGAGAGAGAGAGAGAGAGAGAGAGAGAGAGAGAGAGAGAGAGAGAGAGAGAGAGAGAGAGAGAGAGAGAGGGAGAGAGAGAGAGAGAGAGAGATTTCATGTCATTCTCTGTACATTGTGTTAATAAATGCTGCTTCACTTCTTACTTGTATAAAGACCAAGTGTGACAAAAGAGAGAGCATAAGAGACTGAGCGAAAGAGAGGGCATGAAAGATTGGGCGAAAGAGAGGGCACGAGAGACTGAGCGAAAGAAGGGCATGAGAGTCTGTGTGATAGAAGGAGGCCTCTCGAAAGTCGCCAGGTCGCGAGGCAAAAACGGGAGGCCGGCCGAGTGCCTCAGGTGTGGCAGACGTAGACAAATCCGGTTTGTACTTACGCTTGGCACGACAAAGGAGCTGTCGCCGAGGGAGATCGGCTGCGGCGGCGTGCTGAGGTCATGCTGACTATGACTGCGAATGAAGGAGCGAGGGCACTGCTGACTCTGCAGCTGCGGGGAGAGCGGCTGCTGTAGTTGTTGCTGGGGCGGCGTCAGGGGCTGCTGAAGCTGCTGCAACTGCTGCTGGGGTGGGGTGGGGGGCTGCTGTAGCTGTAACGAAGAATTCGGGGATTGCTGCTGGGGCTGGAGATGCTGGGTTTGAGCAGGCACGGGGGCAATTCCCAGGGAGGCTTGGTAGGACGTGGGGGGCGACTGGGTGGGGATAGGGACCAGCTGAGGCTCTTTCTGCTGGTGCTGCTGCTGCGGCGACTTGATTGATGTCTGCTGGTGCTGCTGCTGCTGTTGCAGTGGTATCTGTCCAGCGGAGAATACGCTGGAGGGGTGCTGCTGAGGAAGGGGCGCGATGGCCTTGTGCGACGGGGAGTGGGCGTGGGTGGGGGACGAGGACTCCAGGAAGGTGTTGGTGTGGGCCTCGGTGTTGTAATGGAGGGGCAGCGAGACGGGCGGCGACGAGGCGGCGGGCAGCTCCGGCGTCTCGCCCACCTCGGGAAGAAAGTCCTCTTCCGGCACGGTCGCGAGGCCACGGCCAGCCAGCATCTCTGCAATAATGCACACACATCATGGTTTACTTTTAGGACTCAAGTCTAGTACTTGCACATGTACAATCATTATATCACTATCAGTGAGGACTTGGAAAAATGTGCTCTCTATCACTGACCTACATGTCACTGAATATAAGTTACCATATTACTGAATATCAGAATGTTATCGTAACTTAAATAAATACTAATCAACATAGTCTGCTATTCCTAGACTTGCTGTTACTTTTGTCTTCACGTTCAACCGACACATTTTAGCTGCCAAATGACAACCAACGGAGTGTTAAACGTATCATGTCTATTCATCTACCTGTTTGTTAAGAACTTCGTGTATAGATCTATCTGCATAGCTTTGCCGGTTTTAGTTCTTTGTTCATATCTTAGAATTTCTCAACCCTAAATCTTAACTTGATTTGAGACTGTCATTTTTCAGAAATGGAGAGAGAGAGAGAGAGAGAGAGAGAGAGAGAGAGAGAGAGAGAGAGAGAGAGAGAGAGAGAGAGAGAGAGAGAGAGAGAGAGAGAGAGAGAGATGCATGTTTAGTGAAACAGCAAGCAGGATCATGCAAAAACCCACCCGTCAGTCCTTTGACAATAACTTTAACGTCCCGATTTTGAGGGTGCCATGTCGTCGTTCCCGCTATAGTGCCAAGATAGAGCGGCACCTCAAGCCTGCGTGCCAGAGGAGGGAAGGGCAATGCTAAGGATTATGGGACACCGTCAGTATCCTACACTATATCCTTCCTCCCTAAATATGCTTAAATTTCACCCTTTAGGATAGGTGTCATTCTATCTCTTCTACTCCCACTCCCGGGGTGAACTCCCCTGGTCTTAGTCGCTTTTATGGTGATCATTATTACGATCATTTCCGATCTAGGATCTTCTCATATCGAAAGGCTTAATAGAAAACAAAAGGGTGATGTAATTTATTTGTGAGGGGGGGGGGCGCATGTCAGGTGGTTTGGGGGGAGCATGTGAAGGAGGAGGTGTCTGCTGCCCGCCTCGCACTCAGACACCACGGCGGAAGGAGTTAGGGCAAAGTACTTCGAGGTCGACCTTGAGTTCACAGAATGGATGAACTAGAGAGTGTTCTTTTTTTTTCTCATGGACTCAGGGAGAGTCAGTGAAGTTTTGGGAACTTCCTTTTTTTCAAATATGTCGAGGGGATGAATGAGCCTAGTTTGAGCATAGTTTTTAACACTCCTGTTGGCAAAATAAAGGGGTGAGAGGATGTAGAAAAGGGGTGCGGGGAAGGTGGATATGTGTGGATAGTGGGTAGCCGAGAGAAACGATGGAAGGATATCATGGGGGATAGGGGAGGGGAGGGAGGGGAGGGTAGGGGTAACTCCTCTTACTGTGCCAGTATTTACTTACGAGTGCCAGGGTATCCCGGGTAAATATAGGTGTGCATGCTGTCTTTCACAGGAACTCTGCTATCTGACAAGTTTCCTTTTTTCCTTTAGGCTCTCGTTTTGACTTTCAGTTTCAGCTTAAGAGCTTTTTAGAAGCATGAAGTTTCTTTCAAGCACCGATACAATGTGGATCGAAGTTGCAACACGAAGCACAGCGGCAAATTTGGTTTTTGGATTTGAAGCTTATTTGATTTTTTATATGTAGACTGGAAAAATTTGAACTTTGAAAAAAATTGAAGTATTTATAAATCTTATTGCTGTTGGGTAATTCGAAATCTATGGATGAAACTCGTCCAGTGACTGAGTCTAGCTTTGAGGCAAACTGGCGTAAAATAAACAGGGGCCCTTTGAGACAAGGAATTATCGATGGATGATGCGCTGAGAGCGAGCGGGCGGCGGCGGAAACGGTGTCAGGTTGCGACGCCTGGCAAAGTGACGAAGAGGAGGGAGAGATCGGCGAAGTCGTGGGTGCGGCGGCGCGGGGTACTAAGTCCAGCGCGCGCGGCGAAGTGGCTCGGCGTGGCGGCTGCCCGATGGTTGGGATCGTTGTCAGCGCCCGAGTGACGGGGGCTTCCCCACCGCCGCCGCCGAAACCGCCGCCACCACCAGGCACCAGACAAACCATCGCGGACCAAACATTGTGGTACTCGACCAAACCTTGTGACAAACGCGCCTTATTCAGGTAACGCCGACGAGACTCCGCGCTGATTGGCCGAGAGGGCCGGCCAACTGACGCGTGATTGGTCAGTCGCCTTACCCTTGTTATCTCAATGTCTCCCCTCCTCCCGCTTCTTCCACCCCATTGGTAAATATCCAAGGATGGTTGCTAGAGTGTGGTAGCTCGCTCAATAAGAAATTTAACGTTAAATATTATCAAACTAACATCTACAGCTTTACTTGTAGCTCTCCATGATGTGTAATTTTGACTGATGATAATTTTGTTTCCCTCTCCAACCCACGCTCCTGAGCTGAGGTAAATGTGAGAGGGAAGGGACAGAGAAAATAATCAGAATAACGCGGAAACGAGGGCAACAGGTGATTGAAGACAGTAACAAGGTAAACAAACTGTCAGGCAAGTGTGCTGTCAATTGTTTGTGTCTCAGTTAATGCCACAAATGAGCGTCTGACAATAAAAATCCGTCATACAAACGTACATATACAGAATCCTCCCCCCCGTCTCTCTCTTTCTCTATCCTCCTCCCCTCCCTCTCTCTCTCCTCCCT
>NC_091587.1:20969240-20986740 GCF_042767895.1 Penaeus vannamei | reverse complement strand
AGACACACCAGCAAAGCAACATTATTTATCAGCAGCAACAAACCTCACGACAGAGGGGAGGGGGAAGGGGTGAGAAGGAGGGAGGGTAGGGGGGAGATAGGAGAGGAGGAAGGAGGAGAGGGGGGCGAGAGATAGGAAGGTGGAAGGAGGGGAGAGGGGGGGGCGAGAGATAGGAAAGGTGGAAGGAGGGGAGGGGGGGGGCGAGAGATAGGAAGGGAGGAAGGAGGGAGGGGTGGGGCGATATAGAGATGGGAAAGGAAGAAGGGGAGGGGAGGGGGACGAGAGATAGGAAGGGAGGAAGCAGGGGAGGACGGCGAGAGAGAGAAAGAAGGAAAGGGGCGAGAGAGTGAGAAAGAAAGGAAAGAGGCGAGAGAGAGAGAGAGAGAGAGAGAGAGAGAGAGAGAGAGAGAGAGAGAGAGAGAGAGAGAGAGAGAGAGAGAGAGAGAGAGAGAGAGAGAGAGAGAGAGAGAGAGAGAGAGAGAGAGAGAGAGAGAGAGAGAGAGAGAGAGAGAGAGAGAGAGAGAGAGAGAGAGAGAGAGAGAGAGAGAGAGAAGGCCCGAGGATTGAGACGGAGGAAGAAAGGAGGGAACGGGGGAACAGGGGGAACGGGGAGAGGGGGAAGGGGAAGGGGGGAGGGAATAATACGTCCCCGGACAGATCGCGTAATCAAGATAAGACGCTAAGTTCAACGTCTGGTTATCACTTGGAGAAAAAAAGTCGAATGCATTTTTATTTCCGCGCCCCACGACTCCGCCTTTATCACTGGGGGGTGAGACAGGGGGGTGAGCGGGGGTGAGACGGGGGGTGAGACAGGGGTGAGGGGGGTGAGGGAGGAGTGGTAGATAGGAGAAGGGGGAAGGGAGAAAGCGTAAAGGGTGGGAGAGAGAGGGAAGAAGGGAAGATGGGAGAAGGGAGAGTAGAAGAAGGAAAGATGGAAAGAAGGAGAGGGAGATAGGGGGGAAGAAGAGGGAGAGGGAGAGGCGAAGAAGGGAATAGGAGAGAAAGGAGAAGAAGGAAAGATTAAACAGAGAGAGGGAAGTGGAGTACTGGGGAGAGGGTAGATAAAGCACAGGATTTTGGTAGGAGGGAAGATAAAAGGATGGAGGAAAAGAAGAGGGAGTGAGGGGAGGTGGAAGAGAGGAAGAGGAAGAGAGAGAGGACGGAGGAATTGAAGGAGAAGGGGAGGGGGGAGGGGGAGGGGGGATAATGGGCGGAAAGGGCAGTAGGTCGCACTGTCCGAGACATTTGTTCAAAGAGCGCTGAACAAAAGTGAACAAACAACAAAAAAACAAAACAAGCGCAATTGAATGCAACGACATTTGGACCAATACACGACGGAATCTCTCTCTCTCTCTCTCTCTCTCTCTCTCTCTCTTCCCCTCTCCCTCTCCCTCTCCTCTCCCTCTCCTCCCTCTCCCTCTCCCTCTCCCTCTCCCTCCCTCTCTCTCTCCAACCCTTCCCCTCCTCTCTTTCCTTCCCTCCCTCCTCTCCCTCCCTCCTCCCTCCCTCCTCCTCCCTCCCTCCTTTCCTCCCTCCCTCCTTTCCTCCTTCCCTCTCCCTCTCTCGCTCTCTTCCCCCCTCGTTATTTTTTCCCCTCTTTGCATCACCGTCGGCCAAGGAGACGCCGACAGCCAAGGATTCCAGGAAGGCTTTTCTTCAAACGAAGATCTCGCTCGTCGTTGCTTCTCCTTTTCTCACGAAATTCCTAGCCCAGTTTACCGGTTCGAACTGGTTCACTGCTTGACGGTGACACGCAGGCCACTATGGATATACAATTTATATATCGAATCGAATCCTACTTGAATCGAAAATGAGAGAGAGAGAGAGAAAAAAAAAGTTCTCAAATGGATACACTGAATCGTTTTTGCAAGAAAGAGAGGAAATAAATGAAGTACAATAAAGAGAAAAAAGATCAGAAAAAAGGAAAACAAAAGGAAGAACAAAGAAGAAGGAAGAGGAAGAGGAGGAGAAGGAGGCACAGGATAAAGGAAAAAAGATAAAGGGAGAAGTAAAAGAAGATGTTGAAAAACATAATAATGATAATAATACCAAAAATAATAATAATAATATGACGGGAAGAAGAAGAAGAAGATGGGAAGATGATGAAGAAGAAGAAAAAGAAGACGGGAATCAGAAAAAGAAGAATGGAAGAAGAAGAATATGACGGGAAGAAGAAGAAGAAGAAGAAGAAGAAGTAGAAGAAGAAAAAGAAGACGGAAAGAAGAAGAAGAAAAAGAAGAAGAAGAAGAAGAAAAAGAAGACGGGAAGAAGAAGAAGACGGGAAGAAGAAGAAGAAGAAGAAGAAAAAGAAGAAGGACAAGAAGAAGAAGAACAATAAGAAGAATGGAAGAAGATACAAAATTGATAACTGGGTTCCTCTGCGCCCCCCGCCAGAAACCGGTCGCGGCGGCGGGCGAGGAGGCAGGCAGTCTGCAAGTGTTTTATATCCTGCGCCAGAGAACGAACGAGAACATCCAGACCAACCAATAAAAAGGGAGAGGGAGAGGAAGAGGAAGAGGAAGAGGAAGAGGAAAAAGAAGAGAAAGAGGAAGAAGAGAAAGAGGAAGAAGAAGAGAAAGAGGAAGAAGAAGAAGAAGAGGAAGAGGAAGAGGAAAAAGAAGAGGAAGAAGAAGAGGAAAAGGAAAGAAGAAGAGGAAGAAGAAGAGGAAGAAAAAGAAGAAGAGGGAAACATAAAGGGCGAAGACAGAAAAAAGGAAGATGAAGAAAATGGAGAAGGAAAATGAAGAAAAGGGAGGTGAGAAATAAAGAAAAGAGGCAGGGGATAAGGAAGCAGGGTGGGAAGCGGGCAAGTGCAGCAGTAGGGGAGAGAGACGAAGAAGTTAGGGAAAAAGGAGGTAGAAGAAATAATAATGATGATAATAAAAACAATAATAATAATAATGATAATAATAATAATAATGATAGTAATAATTATGATAACAGTGATAATAAGAAAACAAAAACAATATTAATAGTAGAAGTAGTAGAAATAATAACAACAATAATAACAATAACAATAACAATTAGGAGACGAAAATCATCACCATCATCATCATGAGACAGTAAAACGAACTAGACAAGACAAGACAAGAAAAAAAAAAAAAAAAAAAAAAAAATCAGCCAAACCACCGGGCTCATGGCTAACCCCCCCCCGCCGCCCCTGCTCTTCCCGACGCCCCCGAACAACCCCCTCCTGACGCGGCAACACCTCCAGTGCGCAACCGCGTCTGCCATAACCGCGCTCCTGCCTGCTGAGCCCAACGCCGACTCCCGACCACGAGGCTGAGATGTCAAAGTTCAACTCTCTCTCTCTCTCTCTCCCCTCTCTCTCTCTCTCTCTCTTTCTCTTTCTCTCCCCCTCTCTCTCTCTCTCTCTCTCTCTCTCTCTCTCTCTCTCTCTCTCTCTCTCTCTCTCTCTCTCTCTCTCTCTCTCTCTCTCTCTCTCTCTCTCTCTCTCTCTCTCCCCCCTCCCTCTCATGTGTGTGTGCGTGCATGTTTGTGCGCGACTGAGTATATATACGTCTATGTATGTCTATGCGCGTGCATGTGTGCGTGAGGACACCATCTCCAGTAGTCTCCCGAGGTGGGCATGCGGTGCCTGCGGGGCCACATGCCTCTCTGTAAACACGGGCGCGCTCCAAGTCGCCCTTGGAGCCAGATCTGTAACTATTTCATAATCCTTGGACTCCTTGCTGGTGCAACATTGCAAAACTTTGGAAATAACTAAAGGGTGAGTGGGCGGTCAAGTTTTTACCCCAGTGAATATGAGACTAATCATGATGAGAGAGAGAGAGAGAGAGAGAGAGAGAGAGAGAGAGAGAGAGAGAGAGAGAGAGAGAGAGAGAGAGAGAGAGAGAGAGAGAAAGAAAGAGAGAAGAAAGAGAAGAAAGAAGAAGAAGAGAGAGAGAGAGAGAGAGAGAGAGAGAGAGAGAGAGAGAGAGAGAGAGAGAGAGAGAGAGAGAGAGAAAGAAAGAGAAAGAAAGAGAAAGAAAGAAAGAGAGAGAGGGAGGGGAGAGGGAGAGGTACCGACCGGAAAGAAAGGAGAGAGGGTGAAAGAGAGACAATGAGACCGAAAAGAAAGAAAGAGAAAGACAGAGCGAGTGGGAGCGTGAGGCAACACGATCCCGGCGCGTCTTCCCGGTAAAGAGAGCCACGACAGACCCCAAACATCACGCTCATCCCAATGCTTGCTCATGCACGCCCTCGGACAGAACAGGACAGCCCGCCAAGGAGCCCCACAGATCAACATCCACCCAAAGGCGTTCATCACATGAGCATGAGATGTACCGAAAGTCTGCGTTCATTACAGGCTAAGTGGATATCCCCCACCCTGCTCAGAACGAGTGGTACAGCCCATCTTGCGCAGTATAAGTGGATATCACCCGCCCAGCTCTGACTAAGTGTGATCACCCATTCAACTAAAAGAAAGTGGATATCACCCTCCTAACTTATTAAATGTGGTAACCCCAGTCCAGACTAAGTGGATATTCGACACCCAGCTCAGACCAAAATGAACGTCACGCATCCAAACCTCCACAGGCAAACAGCACGGAGCACATCTCACACCACTGCATCCTCATATATCCAGACGAACCCGCGCCGTCTTCAGTGCCCGCAAGAAACCCCGGCAGAGCGAGAAGGGGAACGTCCAGCCAAAACCTTGGGGAGGCCCACGAAACCTTGGCAGGGCCCTTGTCTAAAGTGCACAAGAGGTCTCATTCCGACGCGGCTGCGACGGTAGAGGGAGGGAAGGGGGGGGGTGAGGGAGGGAGGAGGCAGGAGGGAGAAAAGTAAGGGGAGGGGAAGGAAGAGAGATGAAGGGCGGAGAGAGAGAGGGAGGGAGAGGGAGAGGGAGGAGGAGGAGAGGAGAGAGAGGAGGGAGAGGGAGGGAGGAGGAGGAGAGAGAGAGAGGGAGAGGAGAGAGGGAGGAGGAGGAGAGAGAGTGAGAGGGAGAGGGAGAGGGAGAGGGAGGAGGAGGAGGAGGAGAGGAGGGAGAGGAGGAGGAGGAGGAGAGAGAGAGAGAGAGAGAGAGAGAGAGAGAGAGAGAGAGAGAGAGAGAGAGAGAGAGAGAGAGAGAGAGAGAGAGAGAGAGAGAGAGAGAGAGAGAGAGAGAGAGAGGGGACGATGGACTCTGCTTGATTTTCGACCTTCAGGACGCGGGTGGAGGAGCAACTCCACGCCCAATCTACCCACCAGCCCTCCACCCAAAGTGTGCACATTATGCAGGGTCTAAACTGGATCACGAGCGGGTTGTATCCTGACCGGGCGTAGCGTCACTACAGCAGCCGTTGTACCCAGTGTTGAAATACAATATGTCCTTCAAGCAGAACCCTTGAGGAAGAGCATGATGATGCAAAGACAGCGACGATGTCCGTTGTCTGTCATCTGGAGACGGCGATTACATGCGCAAGATATTCTTGTAAACGCTCATACACTTATTCGTGCGCACACGCACGCACACACACACACACACACACACACACACACACACACACACACACACACACACACACACACACACACACACACACACACACACACACACACACACACACACACACACACACACAACGCTCCCCCACCCCCATCACCCCACCACGCACCACGCCGCCTCAGCCGCCCCGAGCGCCCCCCAAAAGCGCATCCAAGTCAGCAACATGGCCCCGCCGCGGCCTCAATAATCGTCCGTGGTGACACATTCCCTCCACAAAGGACAACGCATACTTCAACACGTACGCTGTGACAGCATTGCAAGAGTGTTGCCGATAACTGCGGGAGATAAGGGTCAGCGAGGGGGGGGGAGAGGGGAGAGACGTGGGGAAAGGGGGGAAGAGGGAGGAGGGGAAAGGGAGAGAGAGAGATAGGGGGGGAAAGGGGGGGAGAGACGTGGGGAAAGGGGAAGGGGGAAGGGGGAGAGAGGGAGGGAGGGAAAGGAGAGAGAGAGAGAGAGAGAGGAGGGAAATGGGGGAGAGACGTAGGGAAAGGGGGAGAGAGGGAGGGAGGGGATAGGGAGAGAGAGAGAGAGAGGGGAGGGGAAAGAGGGAGAGAGAGGGGAGGGGAAAGAGGGAGAGAGGGGTGAAAGGGGGAGAAATGGGAAAAGGGGAAGAAATAAGGTGGAAGTGAGGGGTAAGGGGGCTGGAAAGGGTGGAAGAGAGCGGATAGGGATGGAAGAAATGGGGAATGGGGTTTGAGGGTTGGGAAAGGAATGGAAGAGTGGCGAAAAGAGGTGGAAAAGAGGAGGAAAAGACCTCAAAAAAGGTGGAATATTGGCGAAAAAGGACTAGAAAGGGGTGGAAGAAAGGGAGGAATGAGAATATATATGCATGGTGAAAGAATCCGAAACAGGTGGGAAAGTGAGGACAAGGGGTAAATAGAGGGAAACGATAGGTGGACGAGTGGATGGGAGTTAAGAGTGGAAGAGCCGCATCGTTTGAAGACTTGAAGTGGAGGTGGGTTGCAGAGTGGCTCGCCTGGGGAACGGGCGGGCGGGCGGCCCCTCTCAACTCTCTCCCATTACTCTGAGTCCAGTACAGGGCGTCACTCTCGGCGGAGTAGGCACAGTCTCTCCTTCTCTCTCTCTTTGCATTTGTCTCTGTACCTTTCTTTGCATGCCTTTGCCTTTCTCTTTCATTCTACTAATCTTAACTCTCCTCTCATCTCCATTCCTCTCCTCCCTCCCTCCCCCTCTCTCTTTCGTCTCTTTCCTCCCTCCCTCCCTCACTCTCTCTCAGACTAACTTCAAAACACTAAATTTTTACCATCCTATTTCTATTCAAATTTCCTCTTGTCTTGGTTTTGAGCTTCAATGTAATCTTTAGAGGGTAGGGAGGGGCGGGTGACAGGGTTAGAGGGAGGGAGGGAGGGAGAGAGGAGGGAGGGAGGGAGGGAGGGAGGGAGGGAGGAGGAGGGAGGGAGGGAGGGAGAGAGAGGGAGGGAGGGGCAGGGTGACAGGGTTAGAGGGAGGGAGGGAGGGAGGGAGGGAGAGAGGAAGGAGGGAGGGAGGGAGGGAGGGAGGGAGAGAGGAAGAGAGGGAGGGAGGGAGAGAGGAAGAGAGGGAGGGAAGGAGGGAGAGAGGAAGGAGGAAGGGAAGGAGGGAGGGAGGGAGAGAGGAAGAGAGGGAGGGAGGGAGAGAGGAAGAGAGAGAGGGAAGGAGGGAGAGATGGAGAGATGAAGAGAGGGAGGGAAGGAGGGAAGCATGGAGGGAGAGAGGAAGAGAGGGAAGGAGGGAAGGAGGAGAGGAGGGAGGGAGGGAGGAAGGAGGGAGTGAGGAAGAGGTGGAGGGAGGGAGTGAGGAAGAGGGGAGGGAGGGAGAGAGGAAGGGGGAGGGAGGGAGAGAGAGGAAGAGAGGGAGGGAGGGAGAGAGAGGAGGGAGGGAGAGAGGAGAGAGAGGAAGAGGGAGGTGAAGGAGAAAGGAAGAGGGAGGTGAAGGAGAGAGGAAGAGGGAGGTGAAGGAGAGAGGAAGAGGGAGGTGAAGGAGAGAGGAAGAGGGAGGCGAAGGAGAGAGGAAGAGGGGAGGAGGGAGGGGAGGGGAGGGGAGGAGGGGGAGGAGGAAGGGAGATGAGGGAGGGAGGTAGGTAGGTGAGGGAAGGAGGGAGGGAGGGAGGGAGGGAGGGAGGGAGAGAGAGAGAGAGAGAGAGAGAGAGAGAGAGAGAGAGAGAGAGAGAGAGAGAGAGAGAGAGAGAGAGAGAGAGAGAGAGAGACAGAGAGAGAGAGGGGGGCGGAGAGGGAGAGGGAGGAGGGGGGGTGGATAATCGAGCAATCTTATCTGCACTGATTAGTTAACTTTTCAGAGACTGGGAAAAATTCAAAATGCACAGTACAATGAGGAAAAGTTGAAAAAAAAAAAAACAGAGTGTAAGGATAAAAAACTAATCAGAACCCTGAAACAAAATTCTCTTTTTTCCACTTGCCTACATATGAAGAGGAAGAAGAAAAAGAATACATTTGTCTATATTTGAAGGAGGAGGAGGAGGAGGAGGAGAAAATCTGCCATGAAATGAAATTGTCAAAATTAAACTGCCTTGACAATAATAAACACAAAATGAATATATTCATTCTGAAGAAAACAAACAAATAAACAAAACAAGCCCATATCTTTACATACTGTACATATCATACTATAGATATGATATGCAACATGTACATAACAATACTCTTTCAACCTAAGCCCATTGAAGTATGCTGAAAAATACCATAATTTGATTTAAATAATTATATAAAAACTATGACAAAAGGTCTCAGCCAAGGTACCAAAACCACTAAATTAACCCCAAAATTATCTCTTTTAAGCAGGGGCATTTAAACTATTTCACAGACACACACATATATATCCACACATACATACAAAACAATCTATCTATCTATCTATCTATCTATCTATCTATCTATCTATCTATCTATCTATCTATCTATCTATCTATCTATCTCTCTCTCTCTCTCTCTCTCTCTCTCTCTCTCTCTCTCTCTCTCTCTCTCTCTCTCTCTCTCTCTCTCTCTCTCTATATATATATATATATATATATATATATATATATATATATATATATATATATATATAATTCATAATGTCACTAATCTCACGTGTCTTAAGAAATTGATAACCCTTCTTGTAAGTAAACTATTCATATTTTCTTATATGAGGCAAACCAAGAATATATAAAAAAAAATGAACAAAACAAAACAGAAAAGTGGCTTGAGTTTCTTAGCAAGTGAAGGCCACTTCAATCTTTATTTGCTTTATCTTTATTCTTATCATCATTAACTTTTATTCTCTCTATTTTCTTACTACAAAAAAGAAAGTACTCTTGCCATAATTCACTCATCATTTACATACAACATCAACCATGCCTGTCTGTCATGATACCCTTGATATTATTCTTATACATTTTTTTTCTTTGAATAATTTCTTTATCCACTTCCTTTAACTATTGTTCTTAATCAATGGTAGTTTAACAACATTATATTTATGAAAATTTAATACTCATTGTCTTCAGGGAGTTTTCATATTTCCTGACATGAAAACCAAACAATATCAGATACGGGGGAATGAGGAGACTGAGAGAGAGAGAGAGAGAGAGAGAGAGAGAGAGAGAGAGAGAGAGAGAGAGAGAGAGAGAGAGAGAGAGAGAGAGAGAGAGAGAGAGAGAGAGAGAGAGAGAGAGAGAGAGAGAGAGAGAGAGAGAGAGAGAGAGAGAGAGAGAGAGAGAGAGAGAGAGAGAGAGAGAGAGAGAGAGAGAGAGAGAGAGAGAGAGAGAGAGAGAGAGAGAAACGACAATTATCATTACCTTAACCATTTCCATGAAACAATATTATAAGAGAAGGCAGTTTGGAGAGGGATTGCAAAAGAAGGAAGAGAGGATAGATGGAAGAGAAGACTGAAGGATAGGAAGAAGGAAATAAATTGGAAAAACAACTCTTTCGAACAAAAATATAAAGTCATTTTATAAAATTCCTACCAAAGAAGAAAACATGTCCCTTTGGTTACCATCAGCCAGAAATCTACACACAATTCCTCACCTTCAAATATCTTCAAAATTATATCAACAACAACATTTCTAGATAATCCCTAAACATATCTACTATACATTTCCATCTGAAATGCTATCCTAAACTTAAAATCTTAAAACTAAAAATGAAAATGTATCAAATAGTAGGCCTAGAGCTGGGATAGCATAACATAAATGCCATCACCACTGTCATTTTAGTTTATTAATTGTGTTTACATAAAGATGGCTCCGCAAGTCCTTAATCACCAAGAACTCAACTACTAGTCCTAACTATCTCACCTGTTAACGCTTCTTTGATATATGGAAAGGCTTATTGCTATTATTATTTCATTGCTATTATAATAATCGTAAAGTCAATAATAGTAATAATAACAGCATCACTATTAAAAGCATTAGAAAAAAAATCTGCAAAATTCACAGAATAGGGATATCCAGTCAGCTAACACAGGGCCTACAAAGAGACTCCATGCTTGGTCAACACTTAGCCATCTGTGTGTACCAATATTCACATGTATCTACAATGGCTAATACATTTAACCAATGCCAATGTATTCATAATTATTACATGATAATACAACTAGAACTTCACTTCAAGAAAGGTCAAAGTTTACTTAAAAAAAAAAAAAAAAAAAGTTACTAGTTCCCGCCAAATTAACTGCACTTCTTATCTGATAGTGATGAGATGTTAATGATAAAAATGAAATAAATCCAGTCTGCTAAAGGTTATTTGGGTTATCAAAGTACTTATACAATAGCATATTTACCTCCCAGAGAATAAGAAAACTAAATTCTACATATGCACACATAAATGTACACACACACACACACACACACACACACACACACACACACACACACACACACACACATATATACATATATGTGTTTATCTATATATCTATATATCCATCTCTCTATCTATCTATCTATCTTTCTATCTAAATATATATATATATATATATATATATATATATATTTACATATATAAATATATTTACATATATTTATTTATATATATATATATATATATATATATATATATATATATATATATATATATATATATATATTTACATATATATATATTTACATATATACATATATATATATACATATATATATATATATATATATATATATTTACATTATATATATATATTTATGTATATATATATATATATATATATATATATATATATATATATATATATATATATATATGCATGTATGTGTGTCTGTGTGTGTGTATATATATATATATATATATATATATATATATATATATATATATATATATATATATATATATATATGTATGTATGTATGTATGGTTACATGTATATGTATGTATGTATGGATGTATGTATGTATGTATGTATGTATGTATGTATGTATGTATGTATGTATGTATGTATGTATGTATGCATGCATGTATGTATGTATGTATATATGCATGTATGTATGTATGTATGTATGCATGTATATATATATATATATATATATATATATATATATATATATATATATATATATATATATGTATATTTACACACACACACACACACACACACACACACACACACACACACACACACACACACACACACACACACACATATACACACATACATACAGACAGACCAGACAGACATAAACACATGCATGCACACACGCTCACACGCAGGTATATATAAACTTTGAAAATTGAAACAATTTAACAAAGGTAAGGTGCAAGACAAATATTTATAATAAACAAAGAAAGAAAGAAAGAGAGAAATGAAGAAAGAAAAGAAAAGAAAAGAAAAGAAAAGAAAAAATCACCAAAGGTTATATCTTCAAAAGGCTTATTTTTTCCCATAGTACAAAAATAAGTCATTATATTATACATAGATTATGTAGGAATTTTTAAAATTAGTTCTGATGCAATATCATGTTAAGGACATTTCATTTGGCGGATTCTAAATCAAGTCACTAAACCAGAATACGCTACAACAATTGCTAAACTACATGTACACGCACACAGTACACACCCACCCACACACAGATGCACAAGATTAATCTGAAACATAAATTTTAATACCCCAAAAGACTACCTATATAAGAAACACGGTTATCACTAACTAGAAAATAACACCACACAAATTTTGAATAAAAACGCTAATAAATTGATGGAAGAAGAAAAAGAAGACTGAGCAAAAATCATGGTTTATATAGATTACCAGTAACTTCTCATACTACACCTAATGGACTAACAGACAGTCACACACTACCCACCTTTTTCTGGACTGAGCTTTCCCACGATACCTGACGGGTCTGCAAAATGTTGGTTATGACGGATGAATTTGAGGGGCAGGAGAAGGAGAAGGGGGAGTGTGGTATTTATCCGCCTCTTATCCCTACAAGCTACGCATATTCACATATCCAACCTTCAAAATTCTGACACGCAATAAAGACAAGACGGTGTACCATCACCATGAATCTATTGATAATACAATGAAAAGTACTATAAAGTGAAATAAATATCAATGTAAAAGTGAATAATTCTTCCATGAAATTTCTTTCATGTTTGCCAAACATGTGATTACAGCATGACCTTACAATTAATATCAGACTAGAGAACTTAACCAGACTTAGCAAAAGACAAACACTAAATAATATGGAAACATCACAAGATCAAACTACGAGGAAGCACAAAAACATGCCACAAAAAAACGCTGAAATTAATTAATCTACCACTGAATTGCATCCCAAAGACAAAAAGCCACAACAATAACACCAATATCATCCGGATGGAAGTAAATCTTTCTTCTTCTTCAACAGTTGGAATATTTCAGAGGTATCTTTCCATATTGTGAATGTTAAAATAGGCATATTGTTCCACAGATCTACTACAACTTGATTTTCATATCACAAGAATAAAGGACATATATTTACAAAATGAACACTAAAACAACAAGACTGAGTCTGAGATCAACTTAATTGTAACTACTCAAGCCTTCCCAATGCTTTTAGTAGAAGGAGAGTAAAACAAAAGAGGAAAGATCATAAATGCTCAGGAAAAGTTATTGCTTCAAAATAAATGTCTATTTAACCAAGTGATATCAATCAGACAGATAAACTCCCAACCATCATTATCATCATCAATGTGATTATAATAATCAATAATATTACTATCATTAGTATCATTATCATTATGATCATTATTATTAATATTATCATTATTACTGACATCATCATTATCTTTATCATTATCTTTATCAAACTTCATATCATCACAATGTAACTGATTCTGGCGGTGAATTCCCTTGCCAGGTAACTTAAATAATACTACAAACGATGTACAACTCCTTACGTCAAACAGCCAATGAAACTATGAAAGCAAACCAATCAGAGGCTAATCAAACAAACACACACAAAAAAATAACACGGAGTCCCATTTGATTAAACAAAATTTCTATGAAGATGTAACTCATGTGAAGGGAAATAAAAAAATTTAAAAAGTAGAAAAAAAAGGTAGAGAACAGAAGATAGCAAAAATCATCACAGAAATGATAACAGTGATAGGTAATTATTCGTAATGACAGAATAAGACAAAAAAACAAAATCACTAAATCCAAGGGTATAAAAATGAAGTTATAAAAAAAAGCCAGCATTTCTTCTGAATGTATGTAAACAAAAATAATTTTCAAACACCCTACATCATGTTTACAGTGTCAGTAAGTCAATATGAATAAGCAACTATGTTAGACTTTTAATGCTAATAAAGCCACATTTTCCATGTCCATAAGTGATCCAAGTTGGATGTTAAGAAATACAAGTTAGAAATTAAAGTTTCAATGGTTTCTTCATTGTACTATTTGCCGTCCAATGCAATATGATAGCTCTACTTACCTTGCTTTATGATAACTTTGGCCTCGTCTGAATGCTATCACTAAATCAAGAAAATTCACTTGTGCAATAGTCGCCACAAACAGTACACTTCTGTTACTTATCAAATAAGAGCACAACTCCTCTTTGAAGTTAAAGTAAATGAACTCTGGCCTGTAAAACGTATCGCTTTCAAAAGGGGTAAATGGATCGTATAAGTGAAAGCTAATTCAAAGAACTGAAAGGGAAGATTATAACTGTACCCTACATGAAAGCTTCAAGACCAAAGTCTCACAATAAAATACACATATACATATATATTTATGTGTATGTGTAAATATAAATACAAATATAAATATGAATATAAATATGAATATAAATATATAAAAATATCATATACATATACACATACAGACAGACAGACAGACAGACATGTGTGTGTGTGTGTGTGTGTGTGTGTGTGTGTGTGTGTGTGTGTGTGTGTGTGTGTGTGTGTGTGTGTGTGTGTGTGTGTGTGTGTGTGTGTGTGTGTGTGTGTGTGTGTGTGTGTGTGTGTGTGTGTACATGCACATACTATGAATAAGATGAAATACAAACTGCAAACATTAAACCAGGACAAAATTAAAAATGAACACTCAGATTTTCTTGAAAGCAGGACGCAAACATTCCACAATACATCTGCATCCAACTCAGTGACTTACCTTGAAGTGGTTCGACAATATCCATGAAGTCATCGAGGTTTGGCTGGAGCTGGATCAGGCCAGGCTGAATGAAGTCCGAGTTACCCGTACCCCTTGCTGAAAGGAGGCCAATACAGTCATTAAAAGAAATTCTGAAGATAAAAAAAACTCTTCATGCCATACTGGATATTTTTTTTTTTACGATAATAGTGCGAGGACTGTCTTCAGATAATTCCTCAAGCAGTCAAATTCATATTTTCCACATTAACAGTTTTTGTTGACATCAAAAATATGATTTATAGGGAAATAATTTAAGCTTTTCTTTTATCTGCTACAGTTTACAAAATAATCAATTAACAATAAACTATGGGTGCAAAAATACTATGTTCTCAGCAATAACCTCCCAAAATCTTTATCTCTTCAAAGAAAGAAAAGGCAATCAGCCAATATATGAAAGGATAAACTCTCAGTCAAAAGAAAAATGATAAACAAAATACTTCAAAATTATGTGATTTGATAATATCATAGTAATATTTCCTCATTCATGAATTTTCTTCATTCCCATCTCCCTGAATTAACAACTAATGCTATTTCATAAAAAGGAAAAAAAATGAGAAAGAAGAGGAATAAACAAAGAAAATGCAGGAAAAATGGATATAAAATAAAGGAGAAACAATATAAAAAAAAGTCAATAACATGTCCATCATCCCAGCCCATACCTATATAAAGGGTTTCTACATTATTCAGTCAAAAACCTCTGCCTAATCTTCTCTTCCATTTCCCTTAAAACACACAAATCCCACCTTTATTTTCTCTTTTCCTAACCACTGGCAAATGTCTTTTCATTATCTAATAAAACTGCTTAATATACATCAACCTTAATTAATAAGCTTTCCAGGTTATGAAATTAATCAGACTGATAAGTTCACATAATGTTAGATATTGCTACAATATCAGTGAAGATACAATTTAAGAAAAAAAACATGGTTACAAAATCAAACAAAAAAGAACATTTGAAAAACAAATGATAAAAAGAAAGGTGAAGGCCACATTCATGACTGCAGTTGGAATTTTCCCAATGATAAATACACCCTTATCAAGATCCAGCAGTCTACTTATCTAAGCAAATGTTAAATAGGATTTTCTACATCTCAAATGGCCAATGAGCTACCTTTAAAGATGCCGGGATGAGAATATGGATTCCTTATCAGTCCCTATTTCTAACCTTACAGGAGGATAATAATAATATATATTTTTCTAAAATAAATAACTCACAATTAATCTCATAATTCAATTAATCAAGTCTATCATGAAGATCAGAAGAAAAAATAGCTTCCATAGATATGTTACTGAAGATGCTTGCTATAAGGGATGACGTGAACGTTGCTAAATCCAACAAAATCACACATACGTAAACACACCAAAGAAGATAAAGAGAAACAAAGAAAATACCCTGTGTCTGAAATAGGGTCTGCTAAATCATCTAAATTATCTGTCCATTACCAATTTCTAGGAATAAATAGATCTCTTCTTTCCCAATAAGTAGAAATACAGAATGCGCTATCCAGCCCTCAATAAAAGAAAAGAATATTATGTTAGGGCACAATGGATAACAGAAGCTAAAAAGATAAACTTCTCAAGACATGTGGAAAAATGATGAGTATCTATAAGAATTATTCTTCTCACAATACAAGATATTCATGTAACATGAAATTAATGCAAATACAATTTGATGAAACACCACTGCAAGCCCTTCATACAATTTTCTGAAAAAATAATTTGAAAGAAAGTGGACCAGCACAAAATATGCAAAAATGCAGTTTCCTTGTTTATGCAAATGTAATAACTAAATGAGGTCCTAGACCTACTTAGTAATTAGAATCATGTAAAGAAAGTAGGAAAAATGAAATACAACCTGACAAAAACAAACAGTACATTATAAATTACTTTGTGGTATTTCTATCAAAATAAATGAACATTAAACAAATCTTAATGAATGCACTCATACTTAGTCAAGAAGGAGGAGGGGGAGGAATAAGAATATGAATAAAAAAATGGTCTGAATCAGAAAAAATGTCACAATGGAAGTTATGAAAGACAGATTCCATGTATTTGCTTGACTCTTACAGGAAAGGTGTAACATTTTAAATGAATAATTCAATATGATGAAAAGTTCTTCATTAAAATTCCTCACTATTATTTGAATACAGTAAAACAAATGGTTTATACATCAATAAGAAAAACTACAATGCCCCCTCCAGTAATTAGATTTTTCAAAATTATAATGCAGCCACATGAAACAACTAAATGTATATCCTGAGCACTGACACCAAGCTTAGCATGATAACTAATTCAACTAATCAATTATACTGTCTTAAATAACTATAAAAAAAAAAAAAAGTCATAGATATCATGGTTTTCCCTCCAATAGTTCTAGGGCAGTCTCCATGGTTTTAGATATATTTTTGCTTCCAAAAGATACAAAGGAAACTATAAATTATAAGCTTTTTGAAAAAAATATTTGAGTTAGTTTTGGTTCTTAGAATTCTGATATCATACTGGTCCTAACTGTTAAATTATAATATCATAACATCTCTAAAAATGCATTTTCTTTCTATGTCAAAAACATTTCTGATGTTTATCCTTAATTTGTGCTATTATTCAGCAAATAATGCAATATCCAAGTCACAGTGCTCTTTTTACAAGATTTTTTTTTTTTCATTTGGGGGTTGGGGGTTGGTGGTGGGATGAGGGTTAAAGTTATTTAATGAGTGCTATTTCAAAAACCTTACACCAGTGATTACCTTTCATCTCTGTTGACAATTTTCTAAAAATGTGTCACAAAGGTTATCTGGCTTATTCAAACTATCTATGAAAACTAAAGCTATTCATGAATGCATTTTATATGAAATTTTATTTATATCAGTTGATACTGGTGCTTTTACCCTACTTCTCATAAAAATTCATAAGGAGACATTATATCACCTCTTTCAGAAACTTCAGCTTGTCTGTCCCCCTGCTCTTCAGAAGGCTTGATTGTTCAAGTTTCACTGAACTAAACTTGAGTTGCTGGCATTTCAAGAGCTCAGTTATATACACCCAAAAAAGTACATTTCACTATCATATATCAATTACATAAAGCATTAAGGGAGTACAGAGTAGAAAGCTATCAAAGATGTATAAATAGTAACAAAGCAATGACATACCGAGAGGTAATTATGTGATTCATAACGATTAAGTGCTTGGAAGTGGAAGGTGAGGGAGGCAAAGACGGGTGGTTTGGCTGGATGAAGCATGGCTATACAGTTCCACTTACAAGGAGATGGATACATAAAAATAATTTTAGGATTATCTGTGGATGAGTAGGGCTTACAAGAGTGGGGTTATAAAGGTGATATTGTGGTTGTGACAGAAAGAAACTTGGCAATTAGGGCCAGATATATTTCT
>NC_091587.1:20951740-20956740 GCF_042767895.1 Penaeus vannamei | reverse complement strand
AGAGAGAGAGGGGGAAGGAGGGAGGGAAGGAGGGAGGGAGGGAGGGGGTGAGAGGGGGAGGGGGAGGGAGAGAGAGAGGGAGAAGAGAGAGAGAGAGAGAGAGAGAGAGAGAGAGAGAGAGAGAGAGAGAGAGAGAGAGAGAGAGAGAGAGAGAGAGAGAGGGAGGCACAACTGTCACAAAATAAAAATGATCATGAATAACAAAGACCTCACGCATTTTTCCTTTCTTTTGCAAACAGACAGAGAGAGACAGTGTGTGTGTGTGTGTGTGTGTGTGTGTGTGTGTGTGTGTGTGTGTGTGTGTGTGTGTGTGTGTGTGTGTGTGTGCGTGCGTGTGTGCGTGCGTGTGTGCGTGCGTGCGTGCGTGCGTGTGTGCGTGCGTGCGTGCGTGCGTGTGTGCGTGCGTGTGTGCGTGCGTGTGTGCGTGCGCGTGTGCATGCGTGAGTAAGTGAGAGTAAAAGAGAGTAGGGAATGAAGAGTGAATGAGTGAATAAATGAATGAATGAGTGAGCGAGTGAGCCTGTGCACACACATACTTCTCCATACCCATGCCCAAAATCTACCCTCGCATTCACGTTACGCAGAACGGCAAATCATGAGATTAAGACCCCGGCTGATGAGCAACTAAAAGGCAGCAATTATCCAATTGAGAAGGCGCTACGGAACAATGGCAATCGCATAGGGCTTGGTGGTGCAACACCTACCTAGAGGTCGCCCAGGGAGGGGGGTTGGGGGGTTGGGAGGGTGGAGGTGGGAGAGGGAGGGGAGGCAGGAGGGCGGGACGGAGGGAGAGGGAAGGAGGAAGCGAAGGAGATGGGGTAAGGATGACGGAGCAGAAATGGAAAGGATAGAGTGCGAGGGAGGGAGGGAGGGAGGGAGGGAGAGGAGGGAGAGAGAGAGGGAGGGAGAAAGTTGGAGGAGGGAGGGGAGGGAGAGAGGGAGGGAGGGAGGGAGGAGGAGGGAGGGAGGTAGGGAGAGGGAGGGAGGGGAGGGGGAGGGAGGGAGAGAGAGAGAGAGAGAGAGAGAGAGAGAGAGAGAGAGAGAGAGAGAGAGAGAGAGAGAGAGAGAGAGAGAGAGAGAGAGAGAGAGAGAGAGAGAAAGTAGCTAGACACGAGAGATACAAAAGAAAGAAAGGCAGAACCAGCATAGAAACAGGTCTTGGCTCACAGAGAAAAAATAAAAAAGAAACAGAAGCATAAGAACAAAACACAAAGGAAACATAACAACAACAGCAACAACAACAACAACAACAACAATAATAATAATAATAATAATAATAATAATAATAATAATAATAAAGAAGAAGAACGAAAACGCCGTCGACCCATCAGCGGAGATCCACACCCCACGTGATTCGCTCAGCCCCAACGCTCCCCAAGGCGAATGTAGAAAAGGTATGAATGAGAATGAACACCATAAGATAAGAGAATCATTTGATATTCACGTATTCGATATTCATCCTCATTTATACCTTTTCTACATTTGTCAGCATGAATACGGTTCACCCATTGCTGCCACATCCGGTATATACTAGTTACCACTGATATCGGCGACTGAAATAAAAGACAAAAAGACAAAAAGACAAAAAAAAAAAAAAAAAACAAGAAAGAAAGAAAGAAAGAAAGAAAGAAAGAAAGAAAGAAAGAAAGAAAGAAAGAAAGAAAGAAAGAAAGAAAGAAAGAAAGAAAGAAACACGGCAAAATAATAACAGAAAATGTAAACACCAACACCACCATCATCATCACCACAAATCATCATCACCACGGCTTTCGTCATCACACACAAACGCGACAGCATCTGCACCCTTGGAATGAAGCAACCTACACTCGCGCTTCAGTGACAATAACCATAATAACCCTTATCATTACTGCAATCCACACCCTCCTCCGCTGCAGTATTTAAACAAAGGGGGGATTACTTTTCCGCCTAAGCCAAACAAAGGTGGATTTATGTTGGTCTATCGCTTTGGTAACTCCTGTTGAGAAACAGTATTATGCACTTTGTACAGTAGGTTGTGCGGACGTGTGCGTGTGCGTGTGTGTGTGTGTGTGTGTGTGTGTGTGTGCGTGAGTGTGTGTGTGTGTGTGTGTGTGTTTGCTTAGTTAGTTTGGGTGTATTACGTAAGTTGCTTTTTTTTTTAGATTGTACACGGGAATAAATGCCTTAATATAGGAACAAAAATCTATAAACACAAAACTACATCATGCCCATGTATGTTTGTAATATATACTGTAAGCATTAGCCAGAACCAAATGCTAATTCACTGCTTGAGTACCAAGAAACAGATACCTTACTTGGACTGTCTGTTACCGGAGGGTCTAGGATTTCTGTTTCATTAAATATCCCCCCCCACACACACGTACGTACGCACACACAAGCGCAGGCGCGCACACACACGCACACAAACACACACACACACACACACACAAAAAAAAAAAAGAAAAAAAAAACGAAAAAAACAAAAAAAAGAAAAAAAGAAAAAAAAAGAAAAAACGAACAGGTCCGACTCGAAATTTCTTCGGGATCGGCCGGCCCGAGCACATCATTTCCACATCACGCGGAAAGCAACGCACTGACCTTCACCCGAGACCAGACACGACGCAAGAAATTCGTCTTATACGTCTGGAATAAAAAAAAGAGGGAAGGGGGGGGAGGGGGGGAGAGGGGGTGCGATGACTAGTCTCTCCTCTAAAGGTCTTCCTGCGGGCCCCGTTACGTGGAATAGAAATAAAGAGAGAAAAAGAAGAGGAAAGAGAAGAATTAAAGGTCCGTTGGTAGGGGTTGGGGAGGAGAGGGGGAGGGGCGGGGGAGAGAGGGCAGAAAGGAGAGGAAAAGGGAGAAGGAGAGAGAAAGAGGGAGAGAAAAAGAGACGGAGATGGGGAGGGAGAGGGAGAAAGAGAGAGATAGAGAAAGAAAGAAATAAAGAAAGAAAGAGAGTTAGATCCGTTAGCCTACAAAAAGGGGAGGAAGGTTTTTCATTAATGACATAAAGGCTAAGGATTTGGTGGTCTCTCTCTCTCTCTCTCTCTCTCTCTCCCTTCCTTATTTGAGTAAAAGAAATGAGGGGAATAACTTGTCTCCTCTTTTTTTTTTCTTTTTTTTTTCTTCTTCCTTCTTCCCGATCAGCTGGCCTTGGTATTCATCCGCGATTTCCTGGGAGGCGGGAGAGACACGGGGGTGGGGTGGGGGTGGGTGGGGGTGGGGCAAACGTATTCGACGTTGTGCGTTAGCGAATTACTACTGTTCATTATAATTGTGTACGCGTGCTAAACATAAACTGCAAGCATACTCGTCGCCAGCAGTTTTGGGCCAGCTGATACAGCGTAATGCATTATGTATCTGCATCGCACGTAAGCAAACGTTTGTATCTTGCATGACGGGGCAGAAACGCGACAGCACGATCAAAAGTGTGTGTGTGGGGGGGTGGGGGAGGGGGGGGAGGAGGCCGCTATCCCCCAGGGAATATTTCCGCAATAAACCGGACAGTAAAATCCAGACGGACATGACGACAATGATCAGCGAAACTTCCAATCCTTCCTTGCCGCCTTTTCGCGACCATACACGAACAAACCGCGCCGTTAGAATTCAGTCTTTTCACGAGATCAAGCAAAGGAACCGGGTCTGATCCCACGCTCGGGAATCCCGTCGACCAATCACAGACGAGCTTCCTGGTCCGCCTACAGTCTCGACCAATCAGGAGCCTCCGCACATCCTCCTTAACCAATAGAAAACGGCCGCGGACGAGACACTCCTTCAAACACACCCCGCGTGAGTGACAGAGCCTCACGACCTTTGCACCACCTGCTCTTGCAAGAACTAAAGTCATAGTCTGGTATTATTGCTATTATTCTATGATTACTATTATTTATTATTATTACTATTATTACTATTATTATGACCATCATCTAGTACACATAATTTCTTCCTCATATCTTACTGCGAGCAAAATGCTTGCAAGCAGATATCTACATACATCGGCAGCAGCTTGCAATGAAAATTTTTCCTCCTCCTCTCTCTATGTCTCTGTCTCAGTCTGTCTGTCTCTACGAGTAAGTGAATAGATGAGTGAGTGAGCGAGTCAGAGAGAGAGAGAGAGAGAGAGAGAGAGAGAGAGAGAGAGAGAGAGAGAGAGAGAGAGAGAGAGAGAGAGAGAGAGAGAGAGAGAGAGAGAGAGAGAGAGAGAGAGAGTGTGTGTGTGTGTGTGTGTGTGTATGTGTGTGTGTATGTATTCATTATGCGTATGAGTGAGTGTGTGTGCATAAAAGCACAAACGTTATTGCTTAACATGTCAGCGAAACTACGGCTTAGCACTCTGCATAATACCCCAACAGCTCAACATTTTCTCCAACAAATAAACAGGTTTCTTTCTGGCCCAAAAGGCTTTACATAATTACGAACAGCTTATCAGCATATATAAATTCCGGCCAATTTATAGACTCAACGGACCTGAAGAATTTGATTCAACTTGAATAACTTTATTCACAGAAACCACATTTTTTAAAAGGCCAGGAAAAGATGTTTACTGTTCAGCATCAGCCAAATGTTAATCATACATTACACTTTAATACTTTACTTGAATAATTCATCAAGCCATGAAAAAACAACTAACCATGTCGGAAAATAAACCAAAAATATTCACCATATTTTCATTACTTCCCCAACGAAGAAAACAACAACAGCAGCAACAACAACAACAACAACAACAACAGCATCAACAACAGCAACAACAACAAGACTCCCGAGGAATCACTCATCATCCGATCAGAACGAAGTCGGATGATGAGTGGAGTGAACTCGCTCCGAGAGGTGCCACGTAAAAAGGAAAAGAAAAAGAAATAGAGAGAGAAAAAAAAAAACGAAAAAAAGTGTCTCTTAAGAGGTTCAGGTTGCTGCGTAGATTAACACTTACGTAATGGCGACACTGAACTCGAGAACCCTCCCGTTCTTCTGTGTAATTCTTCAGAATGCAGTTTAATAACAAGAAGGTTTTCTTTCTACTC
>NC_091587.1:20936740-20941740 GCF_042767895.1 Penaeus vannamei | reverse complement strand
CAAAAACAAAAAAACTCCGACCTCATTTTTCGAACAGAAACAAAGAAACAGACACATAGAAAGAGAGAGAGAGAGGGAAAAAAACAAGTGGCAGTCGTTCAAAATGTTACGTCATCTTATCTCTGTCTTGAGGTCGCAGTGCACACGTCACACCACATGTTGAACGGTCGGTCACTCGTCATGAGAAGTGACATGCGTAAAACCAGCGGAAACGTCACTTCATCATCACCATCATCTTCTAAGGTGACCTACTGTCTGTCTCGCATGCTTTAGAACACGTAATAATGCTTGTGGTGTGAGGCAGACACTGATCACGGTTGGTCTGAGGGTTTTCTAATGTTTGAGAGAGAGAGAGAGAGAGAGGGAGAGAGAGAGAGAGAGAGAGAGAGAGAGACAGAGAGAGAGAGAGAAAGAAGAAAGAAAAAGAAAAGAAAAAAAAAAGCGACAAAGAAAAGAAAGGAAAAAAAGAAAAAGAAGAAAGAAAAGAAAAAGAAAAAGAAAAAGAAAAAGAAAAAGAAAAAGAAAAAGAAAAAGAAAAAGAAAGAAAGAAAGAAAGAGAGAGAGAGACGTCGGATACTTGTTATGAGAAAGAGAGAGAGAGAGAGAGAGAGAGAGAGAGAGAGAGAGAGAATCCTTCTGTTTCTGAGAGGGACATCTAATGTTTGTGAGAAGGAAATTCAAGTGTTTATAAAAGATATCAAGAAACTTTTTTTGTCTGGAGAAAGAGCTTTAATGTGATAAAAAAAAATAATAGCATTTGTGCTTAGATTCTTTTTGGTAATGACAAACATATAAAAAATTACTCCCTGATTACCTCTATATATATCTGTGATGCGGCAAGAGATCGAAAAAGTTTGCACTAAGAAAAAAATCATAAAAATCAGGAGAGATATGCATCAAATAATAATAATGATGACGAAGATAATGATAATGATGATGATGATAATGATCCAACCCAACGAATTTTCATAAATACAGACGCAGAAATATCTGTCCTTAGATCTGAGAGACATACATTTAACCATCTATTTCCCGGGTTGACACGCATGTCTAGACTGATAAATATGCCTTTATTTCTCTATTTTCGCATGTCAAAGTATACGAATATTCTTTGGGTCGGGCCTCGCACAATTCTAACGAACCGACCGTAAGTCTTCACTCGCGAGGATGACTGCGAGCGCGAGCAACACAACAGGTGTCGACTCACTCGGCAAAGGTCAAAGGTCGTGCTTCGCGAGCGGGGCAGGAGAGGCAGACGCCCAGCTTGGGTCACCCTCGAGGTGCCCTTCAGCGGATCCTCCTTATGCCCCAAATTTCCTTTGCTTAAATATTCGAAAAGGGGAGGGACGCGCCGCCATGAATTCGGCGCGGGGAAACTTCTACCATGAAATTCATCGTATAGAAAGTGCTCCCATGAATTCATCCCGAGTAAAGTGCTACCATGAATTCGTTCTGGGGAAAGTGCTACCATGAATTCATCCCGAGGAAAGTGCTCCCATGAATTCATCCCGAGTAAAGTGCTACCATGAATTCGTTCTGGGGAAAGTGCTACCATGAATTCATCCCGAGGAAAGTGCTACCATGAATTCGTCCCGAGGATAGTGCTACCATGAATTCGTCCCGAGTAAAATGCTACCATGAATTCGTCCCGAGGAAAGTGCTACCATGAATTCATCCCGAGGAATAAACCACCATGAATTCGTCCCGAGGAAAATACCACCATGAATTCATCCCAAGGAAAATACCACCATGAATTCATCCCAAGGAAAATACCACCATGAATTCATCCCGAGGAAAATACCACCATGAATTCATCCCAAGGAAAATACCACCATGAATTCATCCCAAGGAAAATACCACCATGAATTCATCCCAAGGAAAATACCACCATGAATTCATCCCAAGGAAAATACCACCATGAATTCATCCCAAGGAAAATACCACCATGAATTCATCCCAAGGAAAATACCACCATGAATTCATCCCAAGGAAAATACCACCATGAATTCATCCCAAGTGAATTCATCCCAAGGAAAATACCACCATGAATTCATCCCAAGGAAAATACCACCACGAATTCGTCACAAGGAAAATACCACCATGAATTCATCCCAAGGAAAATACCACCACGAATTCGTCACAAGGAAAATACCACCATGAATTCATCCCGAGGAAAATACCACCATGAATTCATCCCGAGGAAAATACCACCATGAATTCATCCCAGGAAATAACCATGAATTCATCCCTAGGAAAATACCACCATGAATTCATCCCAAGGAAAATACCACCATGAATTCATCCCAAGAAAAATACCACCATGAATTCATCCCAAAGGAAAATACCACCATGAATTCATCCCAAGAAAATACCACCATGAATTCATCCCGAGGAAAATACCACCATGAATTCATCCCAAGGAAAATACCACCATGAATTCATCCCAAGGAAAATACCACCATGAATTCATCCCAAGGAAAATACCACCATGAATTCATCCCAAGGAAAATACCACCATGAATTCATCCCAAGGAAAATACCACCATGAATTCATCCCAAGGAAAATACCACCATGAATTCATCCCAAGGAAAATACCACCATGAATTATCCTGGAAAATACCACCATGAATTCATCCCAGGAAAAATACCACCATGAATTCATCCTAAGGAAGAAATACCACCATGAATTGTCCCAAGAAAACCACCATGAATTCATCCCGAGGAAAATACCACCATGAATTCATCCCAAGGAAAATACCACCATGAATTCATCCCAAGGAAAATACCACCATGAATTCATCCCAAGGAAAATACCACCATGAATTCATCCCAAGGAAAATACCACCACGAATTCGTCACAAGGAAAATACCACCATGAATTCATCCCAAGGAAAATACCACCACGAATTCGTCACAAGGAAAATACCACCATGAATTCATCCCGAGGAAAATACCACCATGAATTCATCCCGAGGAAAATACCACCATGAATTCATCCCAAGGAAAATACCACCATGAATTCATCCCAAGGAAAATACCACCATGAATTCATCCCTAGGAAAATACCACCATGAATTCATCCCAAGGAAAATACCACCATGAATTCATCCCAAGAAAAATACCACCATGAATTCATCCCAAGGAAAATACCACCATGAATTCATCCCAAGGAAAATACCACCATGAATTCATCCCAAGGAAAATACCACCATGAATTCATCCCAAGGAAAATACCACCATGAATTCATCCCAAGGAAAATACCACCATGAATTCATCCCAAGGAAAATACCACCATGAATTCATCCCAAGGAAAATACCACCATGAATTCATTCCAAGGAAAATACCACCATGAATTCATCCCAAGAAAAATACCACCATGAATTCATCCCGAGGAAAATACCACCATGAATTCATCCCGAGGAAAATACCACCATGAATTCATCCCAAGGAAAATACCACCATGAATTCATCCCAAGGAAAATACCACCATGAATTCATCCCAAGGAAAATACCACCATGAATTCATCCCGAGGAAAATACCATGAATTCATCCCAAGGAAAATACCACCATGAATTCATCCCAAGGAAAACACCACCATGAATTCATCCCGAGGAAAATACCACCATGAATTCATCCCAAGGAAAATACCACCATGAATTCATCCCGAGGAAAATACCACCATGAATTCATCCCGAGGAAAATACCACCATGAATTCATCCCAAGGAAAATACCACCATGAATTCTTCCCGAGGAAAAAAACACCACGAATTCGTCCAGGGGAAAATGCTATCATGAATTCATCTGGGTTAAAAATAGCAGATATTTTAAATCAAATATTCTCGAATCAAACTTATCTTAATCTCCTTCCTTCTTGCCAAGGTCCACATTCTTACCTTGATCTCCATTCTTTTTACCATCCCTTTTCCTCATATTACAGGCTACCATCCTATGCCCAGCTCCCCTTCTCCCCTCCTTACACCTACCCCCAATTTCGTATGCCCTACTCCCCTCCCCCCTTCCCCCTAGCCCACCCTTACTTAGGTCCAATGCCCCGATGTCGTATGCCCTTCTCCCCTCCCCCTCCCCTTTAGCCCACCCTTACTTAGGTCCAATATCCCAATGCCATGTATGCCCCACTCCTTACCCTTCCCCCTTCCCTCAAGCCTACCCCGACTTAGGTCCAATACTCCGATTTCGTATGCCTTACTCCCTCCCCCTCCCACCCTTACTTAGGTCCAATGCCCCGATGTCGTATGCCCCACTCCCCTTCCCCTCCCCTCCTCTAGCCTACCGCGACTTAGGTCCAATGCCCTGGATTACGTATCCTTCCCCCTCCCCCCCTCCCTCTAGCCCTCCCCCTCCCCTCCCTAGCTTTGGTCCAATGCCCTGATTACGTATGCCCCATTCCCTTCCCTTCCCCTTAGCCCACCCTTACTTAACTCCTTCCCCTTCCCTTACCCAACCCTTACTTAGGTCCAACGCTCCAATTCGTATGCCCAACTCCCCTCCTTCCCCCCTTCCCTCTAGCCTACCGCGATGCCCCCCCCCCCCTCCCCCCTTACCCCTAGCCTACCCCGACTTAGGTCCAACGCCCCCGATTTCGTGCCCATCCCGTGCCAAACCTAATGGGCGCGGTTAGGTGACCCATAGCGCACGTACACAAGTACATAAGCTGGCACGGTTGGCATCGACCCCACTTTCCCCCTCGCGGCACAGTTCGATAGGCCTATGCATAAAAAAAGGGAGGGAGTACACACAGAGAGAAAGAGAGGAAAAGGCAAGGCGTCAACTAGGAAGGAGAGGCAGAAAGCAAGACATCAACTAAGAAGGAGAGGAAGAAGGGAAGGCATCAAGAGAGAAAGAGAGGAAGAAAGGAAGACATCAACTAAGAAGGAGAGGAAGAAAGCAAGGCATCAAGAGAGAAAGAGACGAAGGAAGGTAGGCATCAACTAAGGAGAGGAAGAAGGGAAGGCATCAACTAAGAAGGAGAGGAAG
>NC_091587.1:20923259-20931240 GCF_042767895.1 Penaeus vannamei | reverse complement strand
CCACACACACACACACACACACACACACACACACACACACACGCAGGCACCCCAAACACGACCCCTAAACTTCATCAATGCGCTGTACACCTTCCCCCGTGAACAGCATACAAATGAAGATCATAACCTGGCCAACAATTCCCTCTGTATCTGTCTGTTCACCTCTTCAATACACTTACAAATATTCAATACAAATACAAATATTCCTAAGCCTTTCACTGTACATCAAAATATTTCTCACCCTTTCAATACAGATCAACATATTCCTCAGCTTTTGAATACACATCAGACTATACCTCAGATTTTCAATACACACCAAAATATTCCTCATCCCTTCAATACAAACCAAATATTCTTCATCCTTTCCACACACACCAAAATATTCCTTATTCTATCCATACACACCAAATATTCCTCAGCCATTCAATACACACCAAATATTCCTCAATCTCAATACACACCAAATACTCCTCAATATTTCACACACCAAATATTCCCCAACCATTCAATACACACCAAAATATTCCTCTTTTCAATAAACACCAAAATATTCCTCATCCTTTCAATAAACACCAAAATATTCCTCAGTTATTCCTTTTGCGTCTCATAATCATCTACCTTGGGGGAGAAGGAGGGGCGGGGGAGGAGTGCTTAGAGTCGTCCTGAAGGATGGGGATCGGGCGAAGGATGGGGGGGGGAGGGTATTGGATGGAGGGGGGAGGGGGATGGATGGAGGGGAGAGGGGAATGGATGGGGGGAGGGGATTGGATGGAGGGGGAGGGGAATGGATGGGGGACGGGCTAATGGTGGGGGGAAGGGGAAGGGGGTTGGGCAAAGGGTGGGGGGAAGGGGGATGGCTAAGAGTGGGAGGGGGATGGGGACGGGGGTGGAAAACGGATAGGAGTGGGGGCGCTGCATAAATGTTGACAATTCCCCCCACCCCCCGCCCCAAACGCTTCTGCAATCTCGGGGCATCCGCGAGAGAAGCGGCAACTGCACCGCCCCAAGTTGCTACGTAACCCTTTTCACCCGCGCAAGGAGAGTAGGCTAGGCTACCGCGTCGTCACCGCTGCGCGTAGAATGATTAAGGCTCCGAATACTGTTTTTTTCTTTTCTTCTTCTTTACGAATAATAAACAGTAGAATCTAAACGTGCGATGGGTATAAACGTAAAACATCTACGTTTAGTGGAATATAAACAGCTGGGTCCAGGGCATATTTAGAAGACGCGTTCGTTAAACAGTGGTTATATTGCACAGGGAATGGGGAGGGGGAGGAGGGGGAGGAGGGGGAAGGGGGAGAGGAGGATGAAGAGTTAGGAGAGGGAGGAGGGGGAGGAGGGGGAAGGGGGAGAGGAGGCTGAAGAGTTAGGAGAGGGAGGGAGGGGGAGAGTAAGGAGAGGCGGTAGCAAAGAAGGAGGGAGAGGAGAGAGTAGGGGTGAGAATGTGGGAGGGGAAGAGTAGGGTAAGGATGGTGGTAAGAGGTAGAGGGGGAGTGGGGAAAGGAAGTAGTAGGTGGGGGAAAAGAGGGAGGGAAAAGGGCGAAGAGTAGGTAGAGAAAGGAGGAGATAGGGAAAAAAATCGAAGAGTAGGGAGGGAAGAAAGGGGACGATGAATACGAGGAGGTAGAGAAGAGGAGGCAAAAGAGTAGGGGGAGGGGGGGAGGGGGGCGAGAGACGGACGGACGGGGGGGGGGGAGGAGTCCTGTTTTCTGATGGCGTTGCACAACCCGATCTTGCCTCGGCGACTGAGCGACCCTGAATATGCTGGGTCAACACAGGCGGTTTTGACGAGGCGAATTTTCCCTTGGGGAGTACAATTTGTTTTCTTTCCTCTCCTTCCATTTTTTCCCTTCATTCTCTCTCTCTCTCTCTCTCTTTCTCTCTCTCTCTCTCTCTCTCTCTCTCTCTCTCTCTCGAGTACAACTTTGTTTTCTTTCCTTTGCTTCCATTTTTTTCCCTTTTCTTTCCCTTCTCCTCTCTCTCTCTCTCTCTCTCTCTCTCTCTCTCTCTCTCTCTCTCTCTCTCTCTCTCTCTCTCTCTGTGTATGTATGTATGCACGTGCGTTCATGTGTGTGTGTGTGCACATGTTTGTATGTATATATTCAAGGTTTTCCAGTATGCCAAGTTATATAAACATGTATGTTATCAAGATCAAAAATATATATATAATTGAAAAAAAAAAAAAAAAAAAAAAAAAAAAAACGAATGAAGCAAAACGAACAAAATGAGATAAATAATATCTCCAGCTGATGCAAGGATAATATGAAAGACGAAAAAACGACGAAAATTTATCCTGCTGATACAAGGAAAACAAATAAAAGAAAAATGAAAAAGGGGATAAACTTTCTCTCCTGATGTAAGAAAAAATAAGACGAAAGAAGAAGAAGAAAAAGAAGAAGAAGAAGAAAAAGAATAATAATAATAATAAAAAAACGATAAGCAAATATCCTCTCCGGGTTAATACAAGGAATACAACTGTGTTCACTTTCTCTCCTGATGAAATAAGTAAAATAAGGAAGACGAAAAACGAAAGAAAATTGAGCCTATATCCACTCCTGCTGATAGAAGGGAAAAAACGGAAAAGAAAAAGAAGAAAAAAAGATGAAAGAAAAGAAAAGAAAAGAAAAAGAAGAAAAAAATATGAAAGAAAAGAAAAGATGGAAGAAAAGAAAAGAAAAGAAGAAAAAATGATGAAACAAAAGAAAAGAAAAGAAGAAAAAAAGAAAAGAAAAGAAAGAAAGAAAAAAAACGAAAATGGGGCAAACATTCTCCCCTGAAGATGAAAACACGACACTGAACCATTAACCGACGATAAAATCAAGCATTCCCCAACGACAGCGCGGCCCAGGTAGAGTAACGGTAAAAGCGCAAAGATAAGACACTCTTGTAGAATTTTAAAACCACGAGTGTGCTTTTCGAACCAACATAATCGTCGCCTACAGTACGTGACAAGACTGTTTGAGTGAAGTCATAGAGAAAACAGCAGTAGTAATAGTAATAGTAATAGTAATAGTAGTAGTAGCAGTAGTAATAGTAATAGTAATAGTAATAGTAGTGGTAGCAGTAGTAATAGTAATCGTAATAGTAGTAGTAGCAGTAGTAGTATTGTAGAAGTGTTGGTGGTAGTAATAATAGTAATAGTAATAGTCATAGTAACAGTGTTGTTGTTGTTGTTGTTGTTGTTGTTGTTGTTGTTGGTGGTGGTGGAGGTGTTGGAGTTGGAGGTGGAGATGGAGGTGGTGGTAGAGGTGGAGGTGGAAGTAGTAGCAGTAGCAGCAGTAGTAGTGGTAATACAAAAACAGTAACTATAATAATATCAAGATGATTAGAATAATAACAAAACAACAAAAAGGCGCATAACATCAATAATTACCAGAACATAATATCAACAAAGAAAAACAACGAGAAACCTTCACTACACCATAAATAAAAACAGCAACAATAATACATTTATCATTACAAAACAACAAAACAATATCAAAATAAAATAACAAAACACACAAAAACAGTAACAATATTCAAAATCAAAACAACAATAACAAAAAAATAACAACAACGATAATGACACTACACCAATAAAAAAGAACAATAAACAACAACAACAAAACGAACAACGCTAAAGAACAACACCCCGACCCACACCACCAAAACAACAACAAACAACCCAACAACACCCAAACAACAGCCACCCCACCCCACCCCACCCCCCCACCCCAACGCGGCTTCCCTCTTCGCCCCAGCCGGCATCCGTCACGCTAAAAGATGACGCAACGCCGCTGCTATACTTAGCCTGGGACCGCCCCAGCCGCCTCGGCCACTCTCTCTCTCTCTCTCTCTCTCTCTCTCTCTCTCTCTCTCTCTCTCTCTCTCTCTCTCTCTCTCTCTCTCTCTCTCTCATCTCTCTCTCTCTCTCTCCCCCTCGTGCCAGAAATGCCAACAAACAACAAACAACACGAATGTAGACTATGTGCATGAGGGGTAAGGGGGACGGGGAGGGGTAAGGGGGACGGGGTCGGGGGGGTCAGGAGGTGCAAAGGTGTCTATCGGTTGCAATCTGTATGCACGGTCGGTTGCGCGGTCACCCGTCTGGCTCTGGCGGTAAGAATGCGCTCGAATCTTTTTTTGTTTTCTTTTCTTTTTTTACTTTTTTAAAAATTCTAATGTCCTTTAATTTTATCGATTATTATCATTCGTTGTTGTTATTAGTTACTTTTGTTCTCCCTCTCTCTCTCTCTATTTATCTATCTATCTATTTGTCTATCTATCTCCCTAACCCTTTCCCTCTCCTTCTCTCTCTCTCTCTCTCTACTTTCTTACTTTTATTACCCCTTTCTCCTTCCCTTCCTTGTACCCCCTATTCCTTCATCCTCCTACGCCTTCCCTTCCCTCCTTCATTCAACCCTATACCCTGCCGCATTCCTGAGCACGACGTTTTGAAAATAAGAAAGAAAAAAAAGACAGAAAGAAAGAAAATAAAAAAGACAGAAAGAAAGAAAAGAAAAAAAAACAGAAAGAAAGAAAATAAAAAAGACAGAAAGAAAGAAAATAAAAGACAGAAAGAAAGAAAAGAAAAAAGACAGAAAGAAAGAAAAGAAAAAACAGGACAAAACTGATAAATATGAAACAGGTAGTGGCTGCAATGCCTCGCTCTTCCGGCTATTGCGCAATCACTCTCTGACTCAGTGGGAAGATTGTAATGATGAAGAAGATTGTACAATGCTTGCTTAATCTTGGCGATGGCACGGAACAAAAGCATAATTCATACTGAACTTACCCTAGTATTACTTTAATCTATAACAAATCTAAACATGTATATATATATGTATGTATATATATATACATATATATATATATATATATATATATATATATATATATATATATATATATATATATATATATATATATATATATATATATATATATATATATATATGTATATATATTTATGGATATATATTAGTGCTCATATATATATATATATATATATATATATATATATATATATATATGTATGTATATATATATATATATATATATATATATATATATGTATGTATATATATATATATATATATATATATATATATATATATATATATATATATATATATATATATATATATATATGTGTATGTATATATACGTATATATATATATATATATATATATATATATATATATATATATATATATATATACATATATATATATATATATATATATATATATGTATGTATGTATATATACGTATATATATATATATATATATATATATATATTTATTTATATAGATATATATATAGATATATAGATATAGATATATTAGTGTATCTGTTAATTTTGATGTGCATACATAAACATCCATCAGTACATGTATGCTAATATGTTTGTATGCATTTGCATATGCATGGTCGGTGCACACACACACACACACACACACACACACACACACACACACACACACACACACACACACACACACACACACACATACACACACACACACATACACACACACACACACACATACACACACACACACACATACCCACAAATATATATATATATACATAAATATATATATATATATATATATATATATATATATATATATATATATATGCATATGTATATATATGTTATGTATATGTATATGAATAGATGAAAATATATAACATACACACACACACAAAGATGTGTGTTTATACACATATCACTAAATTTTGACACCTATATTCACACCTTGGCCCCATCCAAACACACAAACATATAAACAGGTAAAGCATAAAAGGTTGGTTAATCGAACGTAAGGAACACACTGAGCATACTACTTACTTAATGCGATCTGCGAAAGCCTACATCATATACCCTGCATTATAACATGCCATAATATACCCTAAATGGCTACATGCAATGCCATAATAAAGTCTACAGCGATATATTCGGCTTCCACTTTAGATTCGCTGTATGTGCCCGCTTGCGTGAGGCAACATAATACAGTCTGGCAGAATATATATGTATAGTCTAGGCATCACATAGCGACAGTATAAGAAAAAAAGAGGAAGAAAATGTATAAAAAAACAGGTCTTTAAGAAAATGACGTGAAAAAGTGGAAGAAAAAGGACAGACATAACCCTCCCCCCCCCAAAAAAAAAAAAAAAAAAAATATATATATATATATATATAAATAAATAAAATAAAATAAAATAAAATAAAATAAAAATAAAAGGATACATAGCCGAAAGACCTGAGAAGGAAAAAAATGAAAGAAAGAAAACAGAAACCAGGCGCCACAAGATGACAGCAAAAATAATGACAGGAATAGAAAATCCGGTACAGGTTTAGAAAACTGGAATGATAACGTGAAAATAATACTGAAAGAAACCAAGAAACTTCCAAAAGAATAATAAAAAGAAAGAAAAGAAAGAAGAAAAAAAAAAACTGGCTGCGAACTGACTTTTAATGCCTCATTACCGATGCACAGACTGTTACATAAATAATACTCACTAATGACAGATATTCTAATTAATCTTAAACAATATTAAAAGAACACCTTGCCACCTTCTCAATAACTAATCCGAGAACTATTTATGCATTAAATAATAGTCACATCGTAATATAAACCCGGATAAAGAAACTAAAATACTTCGACTTTCTCCTTATTCCACACTCGTCATTACATTTTTTTTTCTTTTTTAAAAATAAAATTCCGCTTCATTGTGTCCTATCAATAAATTCTCTGGACGCTTCCCGCCCCAACACAATGACGATAGTAACAACAGCAACTAGAAGCACCCAGAGAGCGCATACCTCCGCCAAGGCAAGAGGGTCCCTGATGCAATAAAGACATTCACACTTGAAAAAATTACATTAAATCGCCTCTTTCTCAATTACACTTGTGACGTTCGTAAATATCATAAAAATAGTTACCTCTATTGCCAATGTAATAACTTAATAATTAATAATGAATAATGTAATAATTAACAATGTAATAATAATAATAATAATAACAATGTAATAACAGAAGTAACTGATGCAATCCTTTGAAAAGCTCCTGGATCCTGATCTGGATCAACACCAAATTTAATGGCATATAAGTTAGGCTACGACGCACCTCTGGTAAAAATGTCATGAAAATCTGTTCATAACTTTTTCAGTTATCCTGCTAACGAACAAACAAACTAACTAATCAACCAACGCTACCATAAAACATAACCTCCTTGGCGAGGTAATAATAAGCAACAACCTCGATACTTATGGCCGTGAGAACAACATCCACAGTTTTACAAAAATTGCTACTGACTTGCAATGGTACAATAACAATGTCATTTTCATAACCATTACTATTATCAGGAGCCAGCTCTTCAGAATCACAAACAAAAACATCATCATCTCCACACTCATTACTATCAGCCGGGGATGTCTTACCAGGAGTCAGCTGTTTGGAATAACAAAGAAGCTCTATAACAGTATTTACAACAAACATCAACAACTTTACAATCATTACTATTCGCTAAGAATGGTCTGCCAAGGAGTCAGCTGTTTGGAATAAGCAAGAAGCTGTATAACAGTATTTACAAAAAGAAAAGAAAAGAAAAAAAATATAAAAAAACATCAACAACTTTACAATCATTACTATCAGCTGGGAAGGGTCTTGCTACGAGTCAGCTGTTTGCAACGCACCCGTCCCCACTAGACGCAGTACGAGGGAGCATTGCTTTACACGCTTGGGAAAAAGACCCATTGCCATATCAGACGACCCACCCCAAGGGCCACGCGTCGAAGGCAACTCCTCACGTCTACAGCAACCTCTCTCTCTTCTCGTGTCCTCTTTCCCACGCCATTGTGCTTGCTCCTTCCTTCCCTCCCCCCCTTGCAATGTCGTCGTGAACTCGGCTGCCTCTGCAACCTAGGAACGTCAGGCCCGCGATGCTCATAAGGGTCTTCTTCCCCTCCGCCGACACCACGAGTTTAATCC
>NC_091587.1:20903259-20915759 GCF_042767895.1 Penaeus vannamei | reverse complement strand
CCCCCTGCCCTCCCCTCTCCCTCTTCCACCTTCCCTCCCTCTCTCTTTCTTTTTCCCCCGCCCCCCCTCCTCCCCCTTTCCTCCCTCTCTCTTTCCCTCCCCAGTCAATTTTGACATCCCCGAGTAAGCGCCTACTCATTATGGACCAACAAGCGAACACTGGGACTCCTCTCTAAAGTCAAATAAAAATTAATGACATGCTAATTCGGAGAGCTGGACTGGACTCCACGGCGGAGAGAAACTTTTGAGTCACTAATTCTGTCTCTTGTCTTTTTTCCTCCTCCCACCCCTCTCTCTCTCTCTTTCCTCCCACACCCTCTGACTCTCTCTCTCTCTCTCTTCCCTCTCTCTACAGTTTTACTTCTCTCGCTCACTCCCTCTCTCTCTCTTCATCTCCCTCTCCCTACTTCTCTCTCTCTCTCTCTCTACTTCTCTCTTCATCTCCCTATCTCTCTGCTTCTCTCTCTCTCTCTCTCTCTCTCTCTCTCTCTCTCTCTCTCTCCTTCTCCCTCTTCTTCTTCTCTCTGTCTTGAAAGTCCTACTAAGCTTCAAGACTTTCACTGCATGTTCGTCTCTTGCTTCTCTCGCTGCTCTTTCACACTTAACAAATGAACTGTTTTTATGTACCAAGGGAAATTTCATCACGAGTTTTTCCCTCTCTCCCTTCTCTCTCACTCTTTTCCCTCTCCCCCCCTCTCTCTCTCTCTCTCTCCCTAGTTTCCCTCCCTGCTTTCTCTTTTTCTTCTTTCTCTCCTCCCCCACCTCTACCCCAATTTCTCTTCTTTTCTTTCTCTCCCTCACCTCTCCCTCTCTCTCTCTCTCTCTCTCTCTCTCTCTCTCTCTCTCTCTCTCTCATGACTTCAAACTCAAACCATCTGGTGAAATTACATTTGAAGGGATTGCGGGGGGTGGGGGGTGGCTGGCTGGCTGGCTGATGCTGTGGGGGTGGGGGTGGGGGTCGGGACGAAGCATTCACTCTTTTCATATAATTCACAATTAATCTTAAAAAAAAAAAAATAAAAATAAACATAACATGAATAAGATTACATTTATGTCTATCTTTTTTTCCAGCTTGTGTACTTGCCCACCTTGGTCCATTTTCATTCGGCTTTCATTGTATCCATGGAATCTACCAATACCATCGCCTTCTCTATTAAAAAATGACCGAGGTTAATTGCTGGTAATTAGCGAATTTTATCACCTTATTTCTAATCGATCCGTGATTTTCCCATGGTTAATTAGGCACTATAAATATATTCGAAAGTTCCCCTTGATTTCTAAAACAGAGACGAAGACGAGGAAGAAATAAGCAAGGGATGAAGGAAGGAGGCTGGGAGAGAAGAGAGGAGGTTCAAAAGACAAAAAAAGAAAAGAAAAAGGAAAGGAAAAACATACATAGATAAAAATATATGAACAAGAAGCCCAATAAATGAACAAAGAAAAAAAACAAGCGTAAATATATATATAAACATATGTAAAACAATAAGCCTAACAAATGAACAAGACAAAACAACAACAAGTGAGCCAAATAAACAAGAGACGAGATCTGCAGCCGATGCAAGCAAGGACCCTCCCCCCCCACCTCCCCCTCCTCCTCCTCCTCGACCTTCCACCACCCCCACCCCACCCAACCCATCGTGCCCCTTAACCTTTCCTCTGCCTTTTATGTCTCTCTCCAACCTCACAACCCATTTCCCTCCCTTCCTCATCCCTGTCGTCAACACCTCACTTGTAAACCCTCATCCTTTCCCTCATAAATAAGACACTAGTATACACAGAGGTAGACACACTCGTTTACAAACAACAAAACCCACACACACACATGTATGCCAAGTAGAGTAATCACACAACATAGACATACAACCAGACTAATATACACAGACCCCACGGCATCACGCCCACACGCCAGGGCCAAAACAAACGCACACCCAAACAAACCCATTCACGTCCCTCCTCCCCCTCCCTCCCTCCCTTGTACACCCCCACCCCCCCGCCCTCCCCCGCCTATAGCATACGTTTAACAGACCAACCCACTCCCTTCCTGCGCCATCCCTCCCTCGGCCCAGCTCTAAGGACGTGACGCCAGCGGGCCAATGGGCGTGCAGGATGAGACCGCGCCTCGGCAACGCGCCTCGCGGATTGGCTGGGCGGCTCGGCGTGTCCTTGGCTTGCGAAACCCGATCGCGAATCATAACATGCGCCGGTCCGTCCGTCCGGCCAGGTGGGGTCGGGCCTTGGGCGGGGGTGTGCGCCTTGCGGTCACGCTGGCGGGCGGGAGCGCGGGTGGCATGCACGCCCCGCCCACTCCCTGGCATACGCGAGCGCCGATTGTGGCGAACTCTTTCCTTTAAAAAAAAAAAATGCATACAAGTAAACAAAGGTCAACGAACTGGCCCCGATTTCCAACAACGGAAACAAGGCCGCCTCCCTTCCTTCCGAAAGGCTGACCCGCTAACCGACCTTTCCTCATGACAGGGAGGAAGCGCCCTACTCCCATCACGGCGCCCTGCCCCTCGCCCGCTGCTGCTTTGCTTGATTCTGCTCGCTGACACTTGAATGCGTGCCACCCACCTCCCTCCCTCCCTCCCTCTCTCTCTCTCTCTCTCTCTCTCTCTCTCTCTCTCTCTCATACACACACAAACACACACACACACACACCACGTTATCTCTGTCTTTGTTTGTTTCTCACTCACACTTTTCTCACCCCCCCCCTCTCTCTCTCTCACACACGGTTACTTACTTGCACTCTTGTCGCTTCCCTCTTTCTCCATTAATAAAATTGACTTCTTCAGCAGTTTTAATATCCTAATGCAGCACCTGGGATCTCCAAATTCCCCGGGATAAATAGATAAATAAATGTATATGAAATACATAAAGTCACGTAATACAAAATTAAGTTATTCAAATACATTGACAGATATTAAGCTTAAACTGCACACCAGTAATGCGGGAAGGCAACACGACTAAATGGATTAATTAGAAATAAGTGAATTTCATAACTAATCAAAGCAACGGAGCTGAGTAAACGAACACACTCCCACACACACACACACACACACACGCGCACACACACACACATACAGGGCAACAACAAATAGTGCAAGTCCACATTTCTAAGAAAAAAGTAAAAGAAAAAAGAAAAAAAGATAGCTTATTTCTGCCAAAGGATCATCTGCAACCAATACACAACAACAAATTATAAACCAAAAAGCATACAGAAAAGTAATCGAGACCAATAAACCGTAAACCTATATATAAACAACAAATTTTATCAATTAGTGAACACACAAAGAATAAAGCGCTGACCGATAATATTTACACGTAAGAGAGAAAGAGAAAGATGAGGGCAAGGACGGGAGAAAAATGGGGGGGGGGGAGGAGGAGAGAGAAGAGCGAGAAACCAGGTAAAAGCAAAGAAAATTAAATAATTTCTTGAATCTCTTTATAAGGCTTTATGTAGGCCTATCCGCATCCATACAAAAATAGGACAATAATCAATTTTTTTTCTAATAGGAATGGGCCTAGGTAAGAAGCTCTGTCACCGGCATCATTTTAAAAAGCTGAATAATATGTAGTTCTGACATTTAGAACCACCACTCAAATACATAACATTCCCTTACATACAAACATGCATACACATCTTTATCCCAACATAAACAAAAACAAGCATAAACAAAAAACACATGAACAAAACAAACAAAACAAAAACACGAAACAAGCAAAAGCACAAACAAAAACACATGAACAAAACAAACAAAACAAAAACACAAGCACAAAAATAACAAAAGGAAAGTATAAATACAAAAGAAAAACAAACAAAACACAAGCAAAAGCACAAACACAAAATAACAAAAGCACAAGCAAAAACACAAAACAAACAAACAAAAACACAAGCATAAACACAAAACAAACAAACAAAAACACAAGCACAAAACATAAAACAGACACTACCACTTCTTCGCAATAAAGAAGCTCAACTTCCCAGTAACTGCATGACCTGCATTTTCGAAAAAAAAAAAATATATATAAATAACTTGGCGTGCATCTTAGCCTCTTAGTCGATAAAATTTGTCGAGGTGACATACCGACGCTCGGTCTCTTGTGCTTTGTTATTGTTATTATCTTAATTCTCTCTCTCTCTCTCTCTCTCTCTCTCTCTCTCTCTCTCTCTCTCTCTCTCTCTCTCTCTCTCTCTCTCTCTCTCTCTCTCTCTCTTCCTTTCTATGGAAAGAGAAATCTATGAATTATAAATACATGTGCACAAATATAAATAAATACTTACACTTAGACACATGAAACCTCTCTCTCTCTCTCTCTCTTTCTCTCTCTCTCTCTCTCTCTCTCTCTCTCTCTCTCTCTCTCTCTCTCTATCACACACACACACACACACACACACCCCCACACACACACACACACACACACACACACGCACACACACGTACATTCACCCCTTCTAACACCAGCCGCAGGAACACCGCAAATAGGCTAATTTCGCACTCGCCTCCATTTCTCTCCATCGAAGAGCTACTCGTGGCCAGTGAAAAGACCTAACTCACACGTGTAATTTCTAGGCGCGCTCCATCCCCCCAGACTGAAAAAAAAGTCCCAGTTTCTATTAATAATAACCCGATGACCCATATGGTAGTGCCGGGCCAAACAAATCCTCAGAGATGGTAGAAAAAAAAAGAGAGAGAAAAAAAGGTAACTAAAACTCTCTCCCTCCCTCCCTCTTTCTCCCTGCCATCTTAAGCGGTAAGCTACCAGTGCCACCTTTCTCTGAGGCGCTTCCTCTCTCTCTCTCTCTCTCTCTCTCTCTCTCTCTCTCTCTCTCTCTCTCTCTCACTCTCTCTCTCTCTCTCTCTCTCTCTCTCTCTCTCTCTCACTTCCCCCCTCTCTCTCTCTCTCGCTTTCTCACCCCCTCTCTCTGTCTCTCACTTTCTCACCACCCCCCTCCCCTCTCCCTCTCTCTCTTTCCTTCTCTCTGTTTCTCGCTTCCTCTCTCTCTCTCTCTCTCTCTCTCTCTTCTCTCTCCCTCTCTCTCTCCCTCTCTCTCTCTCTCCCTCTCTCTCTCTCCCTCTCTCTCTCTCTCCCTCTCTCTCTCCCTCCCTTCCTCTCTCTCTCTCTCTCTCTCTCTCTTTTCCTCCCTCCCTCACTCCCCCCTCTCTCTCAGGCATCCGTTGCAAACCGCCCTGATAAGCGATCTGTGTGAACTCAAGTAGTCCCTTTCTTAACATCCACTTGTTTGTCTTGGTTATATTTCACCGCAAACATCTAAAATAAAAACAAATTACTGAATAAGCAACTTCACTCTTTCTCCTTCCTTCTTTCTTCCTTCCATCCCTCACTCTTCCTCTCCTCTCTCGTTTCATCTCATATTTGCTTTATCTCGTTTCTGTCAATTCATTCTTTCTTTTTCTTCTCTCGGTCTCCCTTCTCTCCACAGTTCATTTTCCCTTTTCTCCCTTCCTTTTTGCTCTCCATCCATCCATCGTCCTTTCTCTCCCTTAAACTCTCTAACCGTTTCTCCCCCCCCCTCTCTCTCTCTCTCTCTCTCTCTCTCTCTCTCTCTCTCTCTCTCTCTCTCTCTCTCTCTCTCTCTCTCTCTCTCTCTCTCTCTCTCGGATTAAACTAAATTATTACCATTACCACTATTACTCCTTCTCTCTCTCACACTAATGGAATACGCTAAATCATTATCATCATTAATATTTTTTCTCTCTCTCTTTACTTACTTCCCTCCCCCTCCCCCTTCCCTCCATCCCTTTTCCAACACACATTCCTACCCTACTATATATATATCTCCGTCTCTAATGGAATAGACTAAATTATCATCATCATTATCATTACTTCTCTTTCTTCTCTCTCTCTCCTTTTTTTTCTTTCTTTCTCTCTCTCTCTCTCTCTCTCTCTCTCTCTCTCTCTCTCTCTCTCTCTCTCTCTCTCTCTCTCTCTCTCTATATATATATATATATATATATATATATATACATAAATATTTCCTCCACACCCCCTCCCCCCTCCCTCCACCACTCCCCTACAAACACTCCACCCCCACCATACATCTCGGCACCTCCCTCCCGCCAGGCCCAGGAAGCGAGGGATCACCACCAGCAGCTCTCTGGGCGCTTAGCAACACGCGGCCGTCAGAGCTCGAGAGCGGAGAGCAGCGGGGAGCGCGAGAGCGAGAGCACCACCACCGGCGCCACCATCCCCTTCCCCTTCCCCCCCCTCCTCCATCCCCGCCCACCTCCTCCTCCTCCTGTCCTCCTGCCCCTCTCTCCCCGCCCACCTCCTCCTCCTCCTGCCCTTCTCTCCCCGCCCACCTCCTCCTCCTCCTGCCCCTCTCTCCCCGCCCACCTCCTCCTCCTCCTGCCCCTCTCTCCCCGCCCACCTCCTCCACCCTCCTCCTGCTCCTCTCTCACCCACCTCCTCCTCCTCCTGCCCCTCTCTCCCCGCCCACCTCCTCCTCCTCCTGCCCCTCTCTCCCCGCCCACCTCCTCCTCCTCCTCCTCCTCTCTCCCCGCCCACCTCCTCCTCCTCCTGCCCCTCTCTCCCCGCCCACCTCCACAAGGGGTTACTGACACTATTAACAACAGAGCGGCGTGGTCGTGGTGCTGGCGGTGGCGGCGGCGACGGCGACGGGGCAGCTTCTCGATGCGTGCCGTTTCCTCCTTTTCTTCGTAGATAAGTAGATAGGTTCGGATAAAGGAAGGGAGGAAGGGAGGAAAGATGAAGAGCGCTGTTCTAATGGCACTCCTCGACCCTTGCACCTCGGGAGATAAAAGGGAGGAAAAAGAACAGAAAAAGGAGATCGTGTTTCTGATTCAGCGTCTAGTCTGGTCAAAGGGTCGGGGGAGGGGAGGGAAGAAGAAAGAAGAAAAACAGAGAGAGAGAGAAAAGCAGAGAGAGAGAGAAGAGAAGAAGAAGAAGAAGAAGAAGAAGAAGAAGAAGAAGAAGAAGAGAAGAAGAAGAAGAAGAAGAAGAAGAAGAAGAAGAAGAAGAAGAAGAAGAAGAAGAAGAGAAGAAGAAGAAGAAGAAGAAGAAGAAGAAGAAGAAGAAGAAGAAGAAGAGAAGAGAAGAAAACAAAGACAGAAAGAAAGAAAGAAAGAAAGAAAAGAAAGAAAGAAAGAAAAAAAGAAAAGAAAGAAAAGAAAAAGAAAAAGAAAGAAAGAAAAGAGAAGAAGGAGAGAGAGAGAGAGAGAGAGAGGTAATCAAAATAGGTGCAAAAGAGGAAATTAAACCGACTGTTTGTTGAAGCATTAATCATTCTCTAACGTATGCATGCAAAAGTACAAATCCCTAAGAGATATATATTTTTTTGTCTAAATAAACGTGCCAAAGTCAAACAAGTCAAATATACCCACCTACACACACACACACACACAAACACTATTCTACCTCCAACACTCGCACACACACGCACGTGTACACACACACACACACACACACACACACACACACACACACACACACACACACACACACACGCACACTCACACATACACACACACACACACCTTCGAAAGAGTGAAAGCCCCATCCTGGCCACCGACGGCCGAGTTCCCTCGTAGCGCAAAACAGCTGATTGTAAACAACAGCTATCTCTTCGGAAATTTTCCACGGAGAGTTCCCCATGAAGTGGTGATGGATATAAATTGGGTGAAAGATTGAAGAGAAGGAGAGGGAGAGGAGAAAGGGAGGGAGAAAGGGAGGGAGGAAGGGAGAGGGAAAAGAGAGGGAAAAAGGGAAGGATAGGGAAGGAGGGAAGGAAGGAAGAGGGAAGGAGAAAGAGGGAGACAGAGAGCGACTGAGTGTGTGTGTGTGTGTGTGTGTGTGTGTGTGTGTGTGTGTGTGTGTGTGCGTGTGTGTGTCGTGTGTGTGGTTGTGTGTGTGTGTGTGTGTGAGAGAGAGAGAGAGAGAGAGAGAGAGAGAGAGAGAGAGAGAGAGAGAGAGAGAGAGAGAGAGAGAGAGAGAGAGAGAGAGAGAGAGAGAGAGAGGGAGAAGAAGAAAGAAAGAGAGGGAGACAGAAAGAGAAAGAGAAAGAGAAAGAAGAGAAAGAGAAAGAGAGAGAGAGAGAGAGAGAGAGAGAGAGAGAGAGAGAGAGAGAGAGAGAGAGAGAGAGATAGAGAGAGAAGAGGACAGAGAGATAGATAGATAGATAGATAGATAGATAGATAGATAGATAGATAGAGGGAGGGAGGGAAAGGAAGAGAAGCGAAGAGAAGCGAAGAAAAGAGAGCCAGAGAGAGAGCCAGAGTGATCCTGAAAACCCACCAAGACAGCAAAGAGCCCGAACGAGTACCCAGCGTGGCCGATGATGCCCGATAAGAGCCCGGATGACGAAACCCCAGCGCGGCGTGGCATCAGTAGGTGAACGGGGACGTCTCAGCCGACACCGACACACGCACGCACACAGACACACACACACACACACACGTGCACTCACTCACACACACACACGCAAAGGTTAGCCCCCGCCGTCGATCGTCTCAAGATCAGGGTCGGGCCGTATCGGAGGGCGTTTGGTCGACGCCCAAAAACCGTACTACGTTTTCCGCTCTTTTTTTTGCAAGGCGTAATCCGAGCGCCGGACCGAGAATACTCGAGCGTGCAACGGCCGCGGCTATTTCGGCATCGCTCATTCACCCCCGCGCCCACGAGCACCCTGTGATACAACCTGTGGGTGAAGGTCCATCTATACTTATCCACAGATCTAAAAAAATAATAAAGATAAGATAAAATAAAAAATGAATAAAAAACAGGCACAAACACGTTAAACAAAAATAATAAATAAATAAATGAATAAATAAATAAAAATAAAAGATAAAACAAATAAAAACACGCGCAAACACACTATAAACAACACAAACATACAACAAAAATACGGAACAACAACAACAGCCTCCATCTCTCCCCTATTCCCAACACCATCCCAGTTCCACAAAAAAAAAACGAAAACAAACCCTATATTACGAGCACAGGTAGGCCTAAGTACGGCAAGCCATCGTTAAAGACAAACTCAAATAAACCTCAAGACATTGCTGGGCGAGAAGAAAAGAAAACGGGAGATACAGCAAGACCTTGTAAATAATAACAGTAACAATAATATTAATGATGATGATGACGATGATGATGATGATGACGGTGATGATGATGACGACGATGATAATGATGATGACGATGACGGTGATGATGATGATGACGATGACGATGACGATGATAATAATAATAAACATCAAGCTAGTTAAAAAAAAACATCAACACTAATATAAACCTTCACGCATTCTAAACAAAACAAGAAAGAGGACCCAATGCTTACACAACCGCTTCCCTCCCCCAAACAAACAAACAAACAAACAAACAAAAGACGAAGGTAACATCGCAGTAGCAAAGACTGTGGACGGAGACGCAACCACCGAGACATGGCAGGAAAAAGGGAAGGGGGGGGATGGGGGGGGAAAGAGGGGGTAATGGGGAGGGTAAGAATGGAGGGGAGTGAGATGCGATGGAGGGAGGGGAGGGGAGTGTGCGATGGAGGGAGGGAGGGGAGGGTGCGATGGAGGGAGGAGGGGAGGGTGCGGTGGAGGAGGGGGAGGGAGGGTGCGGTGGAGGGAGGGAGGGAGAGGGTGCGATGGAGGAGGAGGAGGGTGCGATGGAGGAGGGGGCAAGGGTGCGATGGAGGGAGGGGAGGGAGGTGCAATGGAGGGAAAGGAAGGGGGAGGAAGGGATAGTAAGCATAAGGTGTGGGAGGGAGGCAGAGGACGTAAGATGGAGGGGTGATGGAGGGGTGGGTGGGCCTAGGGTATAGGTGGAAGGCAAAGGGGGTTTAAGGTTTAAAGGGGTGGGGCAAGGGAGGAAGGAGGGGGGGAGGGGAGGGAAGGGGTGCAAGGATGGAGGCCCTGGAAGGTACGTGAGGAGGGGGGGAGGGCGGGAGAGGGGAGGGAAGTAAGGTCCAGACTTTAGCTCTCTCAGGCCCAACCTATCTCAAGGTCGACGTCTACCCCCCCCCCTCCCCACCATTCCCCCTTCCCCGCCTTATCTTCCACGTCCCCAATTCAGTCATTCTCTTTTTCAGGTCGAGAGAAAGAAAGAGAGCCAGATAGAGAGAGATAGAGATAGAGAGAGAGGGAGAGAGAGAGAATGGGAGAGAGGAGGAGGGAGGGAGAAGTAGAGGTGGTGGTGGGAGAGGGTGAAGAAGAGAGAGAGAGAGAGAGAGAGAGAGAGAGAGAGAGAGAGAGAGAGAGAGAGAGAGAGAGAGAGAGAGAGAGAGAGAGGGAAAGGGAAGGGGGAGAAGGGAGGGGAAAGAGAGAGGAAAGAGATAGATAGATAGATAGATAGATAGAGAGAGAGAGAGAGAGAGAGAGAGAGAGAGAGAGAGAGAGAGAGAGAGAGAGAGAGAGAGAGAGAGAGAGAGACTTACCGAGAGAGAGACAAAGAGAGAACTAGCGAGCGAGAAAGAGAAATAGAAAGAAAGAAAAGTGGAGAGGGGGGCAGGCACGCAACCAATGTAAGAGACACTAAACATTTGTACTACAGTTCCACTCACATAAATATAATACATCCACAATCAAATCCATCGAAACTATATACACATTAAAACACAAAACGGAAATCTGATATCAATGAATACACCTGAATGACGTCACGCACGTAAATAAAACCACACCTATTTGTCGATTTCAATAAACCATGAAATTCATTCTGTAAAGGACGGCCAGATATCGGATAACAATTGAAACGAGTATTCATAGAATTGAACCCGCTCAATGTTTATGAATGAATATAAGTTTCCATTGTACAAACCGAATACAAATTCATAAAAAGAGGAAAAATAGAGTAATAAAACAAGAAAACGACACAGAAACAAATAGCAACAATAACTAAATATACCAATAAATATATATTATTGAGAAAAAATAATTAAGCAAGAGAAAGAACGAGGATTGGGGAGGGGAACAGAAACAGCCCACCTCTACAAAATGTAAACAAACACACTCTCCACAAAACGAGTCTCGGACGTGTGCACGACGCAACACGCTGGACAAGGTTGGGACACATGACACCGCCCGCGACAAAGGGGCTGAAACGGACAAGATGCTGTGATTTTCATACGATATCGACGAAAGAGAGGGAGAGGATGACGAGAGAGGAAGGGGGGAGGGGGAGGAGGGAGTGGACGGGGAGGAGGAAGAGGAGGAGGAGAAGGAAGAAGAGAGGGGGAGGAGGAGGAGGAGGAGGAGGAGGAGGAGGAGGAGAGGGATGTTATGAGACAATGAGAGAAAGAGAGAGAGAGAGAGAGAGAGAGAGAGAGAGAGAGAGAGAGAGAGAGAGAGAGAGAGAGAGAGAGAGAGAGAGAGAGAGAGAGAGAGAGAGAGAGCGAGAGCGAGAGAGAGAGAGAGAGAGAGAGAGAGAGAGAGAGAGAGAGAGAGAGAGAGATAGAGATAGAGAGAGAGAGAGAGAGAGAGAGAGAGAGAGAATATTACCTTTACTCATGTAGGCTTTAGAGCTATTTAAGGAGATATGTCCGTTACACTCCAAACATAAATTAACAACCAAAAACCTTAAAACACAACGCAAACAAGTGGCACCTGCTTATTAGCTATGCAAAACAAGGAAGGAGAAGTAAGGGGAGGAGAAGGAAAAGGAGGAGAAGAGGAAGAAGAAGAAGAAGAAAAGGAAGAGGGTAGGGTGTGGAGGGAGGGTAGGGAAGATGAGGAAGAAGAAGAGGGGAGGAAAGGAAGAAAATAAGGAGCAAAAAATAGATAAAAGAATAAAGAAGGTGGGACGACGGTGCCACTAAGAAGGGAGACGGAAGAAACACAACAAAATGAAGAAGACAGAAGAACAGGTGCAGAAGGACCAAAATACGACGGACGCGGGGTGAAAAGAAGAACAAGCACACACACACAAAAAAAAAAAAAAAAAAAAAAAAAAAAAACGGGGAGAAACCACAAGCTCCTCGCAGATACCATTAACGTAGACCAGTTACCTCGCCTCAAAACTGTCAACGAACATTGAAGCGAAAACTTGTTCTATCCATATTTACCCGACCTCTCGTCCACACGCGCCTTCAGGAGAAAGCAAGGATGAAGCATAGAGAAGGCCAGTGGGAGGGAGGGAGGGAAGGAGAGAGACAAGGGAGGAGGGGGGAGAGGGGAGTAAGCACACACACACACACACACACACACACACACACACACACACACACACATACATACATACACACACTCACATACAGAGAGAGAGAGAGAGAGAGAGAGAGAGAGAGAGAGAGAGAGAGAGAGAGAGAGAGAGAGAGAGAGAGAGAGAGAGAGAGAGAGAGAGAGAGAGAGAGGGGGAGAGAGAGAGAGAGAGAGAGAGAGAGAGAGAGAGAGAGAGAGAGAGAGAGAGAAAGAGAGAGAGAAAGAAAGAAAGAGAGAGAGAGAGCAGAAACAGCCAAAGGACCTCCAAAACGAACAAGGATGATGGTACTCTGAGAAACCGGAGGAAAAATAAGAAAA
>NC_091587.1:20895759-20898259 GCF_042767895.1 Penaeus vannamei | reverse complement strand
AATACATGAGCACACACACTTACAAACACACAGCCACAGAAAACACTGCTGCACTTGTACTTTATAAGGGAGCACTAGAAATGTACACTAAGCATTGTTATCAACTTCAACTCGATGCAGTCTAGGAAACTTATTAGCATAAAAAATATCTTGAATCTTTGCCAAAGACATGGTAATACACAGGCAGAAGTGTAGGTAATACAATCTCTGTTACATTCAAAAAGAGGAAGAAATAAAAAATAACAAAATTTAAAACAGATGCAATACTGGTCTATATTCAGATCACTATATATCTATCTTCTTTACTACCCACTACAAAATACATTAGAGCAAAAAAGGCCACAGTGCTAAAGTAAGTCCATATGCCTATTAATTGTGGTATATGTACAGTAAAGCACTTCTTTTCTTCCATTAAGCGCCATGTTTCATTCCAGACACAACTGATGCACTGGCATAATATATAAAAACACTACGGTTTAAGCAAACCCAGTTAAATCAATATATTCATTAATATCTAGGTAAGATCATCATTTACTATCAAATACACTGTCAAGTGTATAAAACCAAGTCTCAAAGATCTTAACTAAAATACTGAAAATATGTGAGATCAAAGTCAGCATCCTTCTCTAATGGTTAAAAAATAAATAAATAAGGTGAGCAGATAACGAGTGACATGTAGCCTCGACCCATTGATCATATAAGTTGTCATCTCTCCCTGTGTACCTAAGAATAGTTAAAGTCCTAATCAGTTACAGCACCAGAGCGGCTCAAACTCCCAAACACTATAACAGTACTCGGGTGCCTTGTCCCCGTGCGCCCCTGTATTAGGTTGTCAACTATAGGCTCCATTTTATTATTTCTTCTTTATTCATAACTAGGGTGATTATCATAACAATCATTTTATAAGACTACAGAAAAGTCCTTAAATATCTAATGCAGTCCTGAACAATTTATAGGCAAATCCTGTAAAATTATCTATAAGGTGGGCCTTGGGAATTTGCCTCAGAAATAAGACCTAGTTTTAAATCCATCTAAAATCAACTCTAAGTTCCAAAAACAGGCATTAAGGTACATTGTTCTACCTATTATACCTTTTATGGTAAAACTTTTTGATGACATCTTTGGTGTTTGATTTTGAAGGGAAATAAATGTTCTGAATAAGCTTACTTGCTTTAATTACATATCATTTGAATATGATAACCAAAAAGAAAGAATTAAGAAAGCTCAATTATGTGAATAAGGAAATTGTTACAAGCATCTTTAGAAACATGATTGTTCTCCTTGTAATCATATGGCTCGTTTTCTATCCAAGTCTACTTGAAACTCACTATCATCTGTGAAGCATGACATAAGGTCTTGGTGTATTTGCCATAACTAAAGTGACTGCATTGGTTTATGCACCTTCTGAGCTCCAGCAAAGGCCATGTAACCTCTAATGTCCTTGTATACCTCCCTGGTAATTTATTGTCAAATAAAGGGCCAGTCCAAGGTCTACCTTGCCAAACAGACACGGCAGAGATTTGTTAGCATCTGCTGAAGCTGATGGATTGTAAGCCATGGCAATGGTCTGAAGCACACAAGGTGTCATTGTAATTCTTACCAAACTTAAATACTATATCACATACTAGTCTATTACAAAGAATTTTGTTTGAATTTCCTTATGTGTATTACTGCCTTTATTTACCTCTCAAAAGACTTGCTTACTTAAGGGAAATAAATCAACGGTCTGTTACTTCCTTGCATACTGCATAATGTTCTTGCAAAAGGAAATTACTGTTTCTTTTTCCTTATAGCTATACTGTTGTCACTAACTGAAAAGACTAAAATTGCTACCACCCATTAATGATTTACACTGATGAATTTTCCTCAAGAATAATTGAACTCCGGAAAGTATAATCTCACTTCAACAATTGCTTCTACTCTTACCTTGCATCTATGTTGACTAGACGAAGGAGGAAATAAAGCTATGAGTTCTAACTTATCAAGGTCTTGACAAATTGCAAATGCTGTCATAAAGCTAATTCATTTACTGAATATATTTATGAAACCCTTATTTTCCCACCCTTTAGTATGCAGTAACAAAAATTTTCATCTCTAAAAATTGTAAATATGTATGCCAAAATACATATACATAGACGAAAAAGCATCAGTTTCATAATGTACAGACATGACCAGATATAATGCCTCCATGGACTGTCCCAAGGAGAAAGCAATCTTTAAGGTTAGTCCTACTTAAAGATCAATTGCTGGGTGACTTTCCAACAAGAGGCCAAAGACAACAGAGATGCACACAAACAATCTGACAAGGGAAGCTAACATTATTGTTCCTCTCACAATGCAGGAGACCAGCCATTCCAGAGTACTAATAAGAACATAATCATTTTCTTTCTAGTATGTACTAGGTATTGTTCTTCCTTTTCTTCCATCTCCTAATCTATCATCTGTATATATAAAGCAACTACATATACTGTATTGATAGCATTATACTTGCTGCCTTAGG
>NC_091587.1:20888259-20890759 GCF_042767895.1 Penaeus vannamei | reverse complement strand
TAAATATTTGATATATCATATATACAAAGAATTTGCATGCTATCATTTATACTTTTATACATGTTGCATCACGAGCCCAATTTATGCTATTTCCTTAGTCATTGCCTTGCTTTTCATTGATGAGATTCTGATCTTAGTACATCTTCGTGGAATTGCTACATATTCTTATGAACATCGTAACTTTGTCTTGTATAATTACTCCTTAATTTGTACTTGTCAGCAGCAATAAATAGAAAGTAGTGAAGATACGAATTTGATGTTCAGGCATATTTAGTATTATCGAACATCTGTCATGTTCACCCAGCTGGGACGAGCGTGACCGAAAATTTCCATTTCATTTCATATTATTTTCCCATCTTTTCGGTTTGTTGTGAACACTATCAAATATATAAGAATTATTTTTTGTCAAAAAATCATGTATAATAAAGGTATACTAACTGGAATTATCCATGTAATCATCTTTACTCGTATGAGTATAAAGTTAATTTGAAACTAGACGCTCTTTATTACATCGATTTCTTTTACAAAACATATCATAACCAACATCAAAAATCAACTGTACACGTGTTAAAACGTTTTCATAACATCTGTGACACATAATTCACATAATGTATAAAGTACATTGTATTCATGCCATTGTATTGTATTGACAAGAAAAACATCAATGGTCGAAATGATTATTGGAAAATATAAGTTACCCATGAAAAATGACAGAGAAAACGATACGATTGATAGCGGAGACTAATGTAATCTTTGATTGAAGACCAGTATTATATAATTTCCCTTTTCTTCTTCCCTTTTACCAAATATGAAAAATGTTAATTTTTATCTAAATAATCCCGGAAATAAGAAAAATTGATGAATTAAATAAAGATGTTAAAGGAAAAGATTTAAAAAGGAATGAAAAAGAAGGGGGGAGTGTTGTAAGTGATTGAAAAATAGGGTCATGGTTTTATCGAAAGGTTAGTTCTTAGTTATTTGGTTTTGATCTGTTTGAATTTAGAGACGTTCCAAAAGTAATTTGTTTTATCATGGTAAAAGGGAGAACTTTTAAATCAACACAGTGTTATTGTTATTGTTTTATTTTATCTTTTTTTTTAAAATTTTATTGTTTTAAAATTTTATTATCTTATCTTTTTTTATGATTCATTTTTTTATTATCATTATCACTTTATTAGTTTTTTTCTTTTATTTTTTTTTTTTTTTTATCTTTTTTCTTTTATCTTTTTTAATCTTTTTTTTTGTTTTTCTCCCTTCTTCCCCCTTTTTAACCCCTTTTAAAACTCTTTTTCTCCCCCCCCTTTTCCTCTCCTTTCTCTCTCTCCCTTCTCTCTCTCCCTTCTTTTATTCCCCCTTTCTTTCTTTTCCTTCTCCCCTTCTCTCTTCTCCTCTTCTTTTTTCCTCTTTTCCCCCCTCTCTCTCTTTCTCTCTCTGTCAATCCCTCCCCTCTCTCTCTTTCTAACTTCATTTTTCTCCCTTTTTTTCCTCTATCCATTTCTCTCTCCCTCTTCCCACCACCTCCTCTCCCCTCTTCCTCTTTCCTTTTCCCTCCACCTTCCCTTCTTCTCCCCCATTCCCCTTCCTCTTCCCTCTCCCCCCATGCCCCTCCTTCCTCTTCCTTCTTCCTCCTCCCTCCACCCTTCTCTCTTTTCTCCCCCCATGTCCCTCTTCCTCTTCCCCCCTCCTCCCATTCCTCCTTCCTCTTTCCTCCTCTCCCATGTCCCTCCTTCCTCTTCCTTCTTCCCTCCTTACCCCTCTCTTTTCTCCCCCCATGTCCCTCCTTCCTCTTCCCTCTTCCCTCCTCCCTCCACCCTTCTCTCTTTTCCCCCCCCTTTTTTATGTCCTCTTCCTTTCCCTCTTCCCCCCCCCTTCTTTTTTTCTCCCCCCCTTTCCCTCCCCCCATGCCCCCTCTTCCCTCTTCCTCTTCCCTCCACCCTTCTCTCTTTTCTCCCCCTTTCCCTCTCTCCCCAGCCCCCCCCTCCCTCCCCAAACCCCCAGGGACTCTCCTGGCCCGCGAGATGGAATGGGAGAGAGATCCGAAGAACAGGGATGTGTAATAATAATGGCTTGTGTGGTGGCATCGGGGCCTCGTGGCACCCTCCCTTTTCCTTCTTTTTCAATTTTTGTCTGTCTTGTGTCTCTTTCTCTTTCTCTTTGTTTGTTTGTGTGTCTCTCTTTCTCTCTTCCTTTTACTTTCTTGATGTCTGTCTTGTCCCTCTCTCTTTAATTTTTTTTCTCTGTTTATCTGTCTCTTTCTTTTACTTTCTTTCTGTCTGTCTCTCTTTCTTTCACTTTTTCTCTGACTGTTTATCTGTCTGTCTGTCTTTCTTTCTCTATCTCTTTTAATTTCTTTCTGTCTGTCTCTTTTTCTCTGTCTCTCTCTCTCTCTTTTATCATCATATTCTGGAAATAAGTTAACGAAAGAAGAAAGAAAAGAAAGATAAGGAAATAAATGGAAAAAAAGGAAGAAACAGGATGAAAAATAGCTAACGATCTTTCC
>NC_091587.1:20871709-20872759 GCF_042767895.1 Penaeus vannamei | reverse complement strand
TAACTCAGGTAACAACTGGTACATGGATCCCCACAAGACAGGAGGGGGCATGAACCAGCAGCCACCACCAGCACACAACATGCCTGGTCCACCACAGCATCCAGCTCCGCAGCACCCCCAGGCCATGAATCAACCCATGCCTCCACGGCCCATGCAGACAGGCTACCCCATGCAGCCACGACCAGCACACACTGGCCCCGGCTCAATGGCTCCCAAACCCGTCAATGCGGGACACATGGCCCCTAAGCCTCAGAATCCCACAGGAAACATGCCTCCCAAACAGCCCATGGTACCTGCTAATGTTCAGCAGGTTCAGGCCAAGCCTACTGGTCCTGTGCATCCTTCCGTTCAGCACAAGCCAAACCCACTTGCCACAACAAGTGCTAACATGCCACAGATGCCCAAACCCTCTCCTGCTCCTGTGCCTACAGCTGCCACAGCCGCAGCTCCCAAGCCAACGCCGCCAGTGATGCAGCAACAGCATGCACACCCACAACAGCAGCAACAGCAGGCTCCAAAACCAACAATACCCCCTCAGAACACAGTGGCTCCTCCAAAGCCGTCATTGCCTGCTGGAGTTGACTTGGTACCTATAACCAGTCAGCCGAAACCCTCCCAGCCAACTCAGGCCTCCACACCTGCCAGCCAGCCGAAACCTGTACAGCCAGTTTCTCCCACTAAAACCGTACCTGCAGCCGTACCTATTCCCGCAACAGTTACTGTTGCAAAGCCTGCTCAGCCCTCAGTACCTGCTGCAGTCTCACAACCTACAGCACCAACTCCCAAACCTGTAACACAGACAACTTCTACCCCCACAACTCAAGCTGTTCCACTCAGACCCAGTAATCCCACGCCGTTACCCACACAGAAGCCAAGCCAGCCTCCTCCGCAGGCCAAGCCTACTACTCCAGCAGCCCCAACAAATGCTTCAACACCTGTTACTTCCCAAATAAAGCCCACACCACCTTCAGCACCTGTGTCCAAACCACAGCCAGCAGAAGTAAACCAACAGAAACCCAATGAACCATCAAAACCTGCTGTAGAAGCATC
>NC_091587.1:20849209-20856709 GCF_042767895.1 Penaeus vannamei | reverse complement strand
CTAAGAAAATAAAGATATGTAAAATATACTTGTATAACTTGTTAAAAATTTTGTAATATTAGATTTTCTGTAATATAACCTGCACTGTTGGTCAGGGTTTCCAAGAATAGGATGCTGAGCATAGAAATGGCATCCTCCCTGGAGGTGGCACTCTTCCATTCATGGCTTATGGACGCTACATTTTACACTTGTTTATCAATGGGAATAATGCAAAAGCCCCTTTATAAATGCCAAAGGAGTCTTAATCACTCTCCAAGAGATCTGTGTACTCATGGCAAGTCTTTTCTGTCACCCTGCCCTTCAGCCTAAATGCTCACGATGGCAAATTCACATCACCCTTGCCTGCAGCCAGATTTTCCCATGACAATATGCCCCTTAAAGCAAAAAAAATTCATGACATGATGGTCACATCCTCTGCATTGAAAGGGTTAAGATATAGAAATGATGTTTGGCATTAAAGGAATGAAAGAAAATGAAAGCCTGTTAGTGTCATGCTAGAAACTGTTCAAATGCAGATTACCATGGATTAGATTTGCATTGGATTTGATTACTTGTGCAATATAGATTGCATATTCTTATATTCTAGTATGGGTGAACTTGCAATATTTAGAAAACTGGCATGGATTCTGGTTGTCAATTCTAAATTAGGCCAACTTGGCTCTAAAATAAGGTAGAATTAGTAATGTGATATAAAGTCTGTAAGTTTGTTTTTCTGTCCAAAGCTGCTTCAGATGTATGTCTGTGAGGTCAGTAATGATTGGGTAAATTTTAGGGCATTTATTTGCTCTGGCAAAATTCTTAATTGTTACACATTTTTTAAAAGGGATTTTTCTAGTTTTTCACTTTTGCTATTGTAATTTTCTGAAGGTGCTTTATTGTTTGAGTGCACTATTTCAGTTTAGATATTTCAGAACTGACTAAGATTTCTTTTTATTATCTTCATTTATTTATTTTATTTTTTATTTTTTTTTATTATTATTATTTTTTTGTAATGCTCTTGTATATTCTAGAAAAATCCCTGCCTTTGTGACCTGGCGTGAAAATGGCAGGAAGACAAACCATAATTTCATCTTTTAGGTTACTCTCTGTTGCACTGATAAGTAGCATTGCTACATTTTATTTGTTTGTTAAATTGTATAAAGAATAAAAAGACAAAAATAGTTGTTTGATATGATGACAAGAAAGATACACTGGGCTTTGCAGGGAAATTGTATCAGATAATATCGTTGCCATAGTTTTGAAGCTGGTTAAGGAGTAGAACTTTCAGTCTTAGTATTTTTTTCCTCCTTCCAAAAATTAGCAGTGCTGTAGGAGTGGACACCATTTCCGTACTTTTAACAACTAATTTTCCCTTATTTGTCTTTTGGTAAAGTTTTGTAGAAGTGTGGGGTTTATTTTCTTGAGTAGGATGTAGGATGCAAATAGGCAAACATATGACAAAGTATTGATTTCTTTCATTATTGCACAAGTACTCAAAAAGTTCACATTAGAAGACATACAGGGTAGATAGAAGGTCAAAAAGAAGTAAGATGTTAAACACAAACTTTTCAACATCGTAATGTAACATTTTATAGTGGAGCACAGTAGACTGTTGATTGTGCTATGGTTGCAATGTACTGATCATGTAGGTCATATGTTGATAAGAGTCTTTAATGGGAAAGACCTGGGTGATCACACTCCAGAAGAAATATAGATAAGAAATCTAAAATATAATAGATTATGGTTATTTCATTGAATGTTTAAGTGGAATTTTGCATGCTAATTTAAAACCCTGTCTAATAATAGATAAAACCATGTTGTTGATTAAGTATATTTATCATCAGCTGAACATATTGAATATATGAATCATCTGCATTTCCATATGGATTTCATTTAAGCAATCAAGGATTTTATACTTCAGAATATTCCTTTATTCGTCTTCTTTAATCCCATTAGTATATGAATTGACTGATTCCAGGATATGGTGTTAAACCTAGCAAATATTACTTTAAGAATATATAAATGTATCATGATTTTTTCTTGTTGAGACTTTACTTTTATGTTTTATATCACTTAGTGTAGTGTTGTAATTTAGTAAAAGTAAAGGTAGTGCAACTTTTTTGTGGTCTTGATGTTAATTTATCAGCCTATTATTTTATACTTGTGAGGACTTGTTTATTACCAAATTTCTTTCTGCTAATGTGCTGTCTTTTACCATTACTTACGTCCTCAGCATATTTTAACCATATGAAAGCAATTAATAAACTGCTTGACTAATAACTATCTTTTGTGATTCAAGTCTTAAAAAATCTTTCCCATTTAAATTAACATTAGTTATATTAAATTTTTTAGTGTAATTCTTTTCTTTTACTCTTGATACAATAATTTGCTGCTTTCATATGATGAAAATCACTCTAAAGTTTCTTCATAAGTATTCTGCTTAATATCTGAATATGAATCAAACCTTGTTTTTTTCCCTCTACAGCCCCCAGATCTGGTCGCACTGCCACCCCCAAGACTGCCTCAAAAGCTGCAGCCTCCAAGAGCACCCCTAAGGCGACCCCCAAGTCAGGTCGACGGGCTACTCGCAAGTAACACGAGGTGAATTCTGAGACGTCGGAGGGAGAGGAAAAAGTGCGACATGTGCGCAAGAAGAGCGCACTTAATGACCTGACTACATGCATAAGGCTGATGATGTTAGAGAAATAGCAACTCGTCCAATTTTCGGATTAAGGAAATTCATTAAAGTTGTATTGTGCGAGCCTTTATGCATATTACTTTCGAAGAAAAAAATAAAAAACAAAAAATAAGGGAAAAAAAGCAGAAGAGGCATTTTGTATATGAGCATTCAAAACATAACCTGTAACCCCTCCCCACCCCTTAACCCATTCCCTCTCATCATCTCTGTTTCTCTCTCTCCCACTTACCCCTCCCCTCTCCCCATCTCCCTAATTGTTTTACGGCTCGTATCATTTGCTTGCATTTAAATTTTTTTTTTAATGTTGCCCTCCCCACCTGATGCCCTCCCATCCCCCTACCAATTTTTATTTCTGTTTTTCTTTATATATATATAATTTACAAAATGCTATTCATTGTAGATATGAATGGTACATCCTTTGTAGAAGTGAGAGTGAGAGTGAGTGTGAAAGTGTGTGTACAAAATATTTGAGGGTAAATGTAGTTGGTTTGAATTAATGGAAAGATAGGTTATGTTCGGAGTACATATTAATGTTTCATCTATTGTATATGTATAATAGTTCTCAATGTACAACTCAAACTTTTCTCTTTTTTTTCTATTTTTTTTTTATATATATATATACCATTAAAGCATGGCATTCCCTCTCCCTTGTTCCCACTCCCCCAACAAATTTCAGGTCCAAATTATTTGTTAAAAATGTAAATCTCTGCTCAACATAAGATAAACTTTCGGAATGCATCCACCCAATGTAAATGAAGTAGAAGTTATTAATTGTAAAAAATAAAGCCCATTTATATTTCGTATGATTAAAGTTATGCAGCTATGCATAAGGTTTTATGCACTTTTATGTTTTCTTATTATGTTTTATCAACTTGTTTAATTTTTTTTTATATTTTGGCTGATACAAAGTTTGAGTTTGTATAGTTTCTTACTAAATATCTCAATACAATTGGTTTTTTGCCATTACTCTTTATTACACATGTCAAATGGAAATATCTTATTTTTTGAAGTGAAAAATGCAATATTTTGCTACTGTTAATGCACGATTACTACTTGCACTTCAGTATTGAGCAATTGGTTAAGGAAGTTCTAAGCAGTAGCATAGTTCTGCCTCAGCCCTCTACTCTGAAGGTGTATTTGCCATCCCTTACTAAACTGTCAATGAAGTTGGCTGGTTGGTATTATCCAGCAGCAATGTTACTTCATTGGAAGATTACTACATTGTAAAACAAATATACCTTAGACGAGAGTAAGAGATAAGATGTAGGAGAGGACCACCAGCCCCATAATGCTGTTTGCCTACACTCAAAAGAGGGGTAGAGGGCGGGACAAGGTAGCCTGTACATAGTAACATGACCTGTAACATTGATGTGTTGTCTTGATTGTAGGTGTGACATGAATGCTGTTTTCGATACAAACTATACTGGGCCGTAATTAATGAAAAAGAGTGAGTGCTGTCAGTTGAGACACAGTATTGTACCATTTTAATGACTTGGTTTGTCTGTCATTGTCATTAATACCAATGGTAGAAGATTACATTGTAACTAATGATAATAGATATCTCAAGGTAAAGGATATTGGACTGGTTACATTACCCCCTTTTTTTAAGTAAAAGAAATCTTGAGGCATATCATGACTCGGGAGCTGTGCTAGGTGTGAGTGCTTTACTGTGGGAGAAGACAACCTGATTTACGTTAATGCTTGTTTATCATTTCAAAGTAAAATTTTCACAGGTGAGAAAGTTTTAAAAACAGATAGTGCTTGAAAAGGGTATATCCTCACTGGAGAGTTAAAAAGTAGAACATTGAAATAATAATAATAGCCCAGATAATGTAATTTTTTTTCTCTCTTGAAACTTCACCACCTGGAGAGCTCATGCCTGTTTTCCATTGGTATGTTAATATAACTGGCTTCAGAACACTGTGAATGAAAATGACTGTGTTCGTTGATAGTGTTTGAAAATATTAAATGGCAACATTACTATGTGACAAGTTGCTTTTGTATCATGTTCGATCACTTTTATACAAATCTTACTGACTTTAAGGGTATTTGTAAAGATTCAGTGTACATCCTTTCTAGTGCAAACTTGTTAGGGACTTTAGACTATACGGACTAAGACAGTATGGAGTTCGTTTGAGCATGATTTACAAATAATTTTATCAGTTGTATTTCACTAGGATGGGAGTTTTCCTTGTGATCATTACAAAAATCCTAACTGTTGCCATATACTGACCCATTTTTCTCTGTGTGGTCTTTTAAGCAAGTGTCATGCTCAGACTATGCTTCACTTGTTAGGAAGAGTGGACTGAAAGATAACTTTTTTCTTAAGTGTTGTCCCCGTTGTGAGACACCTTTTGACAGACTGCAGTTATTTTGAGCCATTTGCAGGATTGAAGGAATATAAAACCAAGAAAAAAGTAAAAAAAATAAATACAAAAAACAAAAAAAAACATTGGATATGAAATGATAGGGAATGATATTGTTACATGATTTCAAGGCTCTCTTTTGTAGACGTTCACATTTGGTAAGATATGTTGAGCAAAACTGCCATGTGTAGAATAACTGACAATTTTGATTGACAGGGTTTGCACTGTAGCCAAGAGCATTTGGTTTATGGATTTGCAGTTTGGAAAATAACTTATTTTAGACATTTTATATAAATGTGTTTGTTAACCTACTCAAAAAAAAAAGGAATATCACCCAAGTTGTGTAAATTATGCTTTCAATAGTTGCTATTAAAGATTATTTTGAGGAAAACAATATATTTTTGAATGGCAAGAAATCCTTTTTCAAAACATGAACACTGATGAAGGCTATAGTGATTGTTGCCATGTGACGAGATCAGCCACTTTGAGTCTTGGGTAAATAAAAGAGTTTATTAGGATATATTTTCCTTCACTTTTTGGTGAGGGAAGCAATTATGTTCGTCATTTAGAAAAAAAACAAAATGCATAAAAAAATCCAAAGGTGACGAAGTACGGAGACTGACCTTAGTATGTATAATCATAGGGGTGCAATTTTTTTTGCAATTTTAAGAATAAAAACTTATTATATACAATCAATCAAGGCTCAATAAAGTTTATGTCGTCAACATTTACTTTATGAATCCTCAATCGATATGTGTGACACAACCTACATGATAAGATGACTGATACAAGGTACTGTCTGTATGCTTCACTAAAATAGGCTCTACTATGGTTATATTTTGATATTCTGTTCACTTGCAAATCTGTCATCCGGAATGTTGTGATTATTCAGTTAGCAAAACTATTTGGACACATGCAATTAGGAATGCCTGAGTTATTCTTTTACAACAGACCATTTTCACAATTTTACATACAGTAAGTAGGTCACATTGTAGCAATGTGCCATTGTTTTCATAAGTAAATATCATTGTACAAATGAGTCTTAATTCTCCTTATCAGTGATATGTTAAAATTGAGTCTAGTAACATCTGTTGATAGATTTATACTATATATGAGAAAGAAAGAATTAACGGATGAATTTAAGTAAAACATGTTACATATTCTTGGCACTCCTATAATAAACAAGAAGATAGTATTTGAAACTAATATGCAACAGAACACAATAAAAGCACGCCAAGATGAATTAAACGCTTCCTTGTACTTCAAAACAGCAAAATAATTCAAAACCCAACGCGGCTGTTCGCGGCCATTTTGTAAAACTCGCCCCTAGAGAGGGGGTCAATAAAGGCGACTTGCGCCGTTGCGCCTCCTCCGCATGATGCTCCTCTGCGGGCGGTTCGCCCAATCACCGCCCGCATTTCAAATTGTAATCGCTCCTGCCACTAAAAACCCAAGGTTGGGCGCGCATCCCTCGCGGGCCAATGGGATCTCGCCTTGCATCCCCGCGTGGCCAATGGCGAGCGCGCTCTCAAAGCCCGCCAGCCAATCACGATCAGTCCGACCAGCGCGCCAAAGCGTCCGTTAGTGTTCATGTGAGTGTCCGGACACAAATCCAAGTCGGTGTTTTCCGCATAAATTCGGTAAGTACTCAAAAGTTTCCCATTTAACGCCCTTGATCCCACGAAAATCGAATAATTAAAAGCGCGCTGATTTTAATGGTGTGACGTGGGGTCTGGGGGCGGCCGAGGGTGGCTAGAAAGCGGCGAAAGACAAACGAAAATCGCGTTCAAAAGTGGCGGGCGCCGCTGCGGGGACGCTCAGCCTCGGCGTCGCCCTCGTTTCGCTACGCCACTCGCCCATAAACGCCCTCTTCTCCGCCTTTTCTGTGGATGTGACGTCTGTTTTATGTACGCGACTTTCTCTATTATGGTTTGGCTGCGAGGGGCGCCCGCGCGAATCCCAATCCCGCGATAATGCGATGATAATTCATGATAATGGAATGTTATGCGAGCAAGACGGGCCGTGAATGTCAAGGAACGGAGTACAAGAACGCACATTTATTTTTTTTTAATTCCGATCTTGCCAGCTCCAACCAGTATGCACGATTCCCTTTCCTTTGATCTGATGGCATGCCGAAGAACGCGTCCTCCCAAACCAAAGTTTGCACGAGATAGAGAGAAAAATCTGTTATAAATAGTACACGCCCCTCGGGGTCTGTAAATACTTGAGAGACAGACCGGCTTCCGTCCCTTAGGTCTTGCCTGCTGGTCTGCCTGCAACAGTTACCGACTCGTGCATTTTGGGTTTCAACGTGAAAACTAATCGAAGAGAACATTAATAACAAGAATAGAGAGAAAGAAACAAGGGACTAGGTTTTTTGCACGTCTCGGCTAGCTGCGTTTGCGAGTACCTGTTGACGCTGTTTAAAAGGGTAGATTTAATCGTGAACCAGGGTGT